>NW_027108761.1:1867208-1920278 GCF_000696795.3 Halyomorpha halys | reverse complement strand
TTTTTAACTTAAATTAATTTAATTGTTTTTTCTTTTGCAGGTATGGATTGTTTACTCTTACCATATAGTTTCCTGCAGGTAAAATAACAAAAACATTGTAATTACTTTATTATATATAAATTTAAAATGTCTATTTAAAGCTGCAGTAAGCTAATATTATTTTAAATAATTATTTAGCAATATAAAGGAATTTCAATTTTGTTCGATTTTTAGATTATTCATATAATACGCTTCAAGATGAGTACCATCCTTAATTCCTACTCATATTATATCATAACCACAAAACTGATTTAATTCAGTTTTAGTCATAAAACTCTTCAAAATATATTATATAAGTATTGCAGATCTCCATAAGCCTTTAAATCCATAACTTATTACTGTTGCCTATAAAATTAATTAATAAATAGATAATCGATTATTGATATTTTTTTTTTTTTTTTATAATTTATCTAAATGTACGGTATCTATTGAATATATGTTTTTAAACTAGAATCTTCGGGAAATATAGGTAAATTTTCAATGGAATACATCTAAAAATGTTAAAGTAATTAATTCATTTTTCCCCTTAATTTAATTTTTATTCTGATGCTCTTCAATTTTAATTATACCCAGTCTTTTGTCCCCCGTTTAATTTCCTATTTAAATTCAATAGGAATTTTCACTTGCTGTTAATGGAATGCTCAATTCATTGTTTTTGCTGTGCGTTATTGCGTTTTAGTTATTGCTGTGCGTAATTATATAGTAAGTTACTTAAGATGTCCAAATTTACTGTTTTAAAGACTTCCAAAGATGTAGCCTTTGAACAATAAACAATATCGGGAGAACTTCACTGAGGAGTTCTATAAATATATATTACCACATATCATTCGAAAATCGTTGTCCTCACAAACGAACTTATGGAAAGACATTATAAAAGCTTATATTAGACTTAGGACGAATCATGGACTTTGCAATCAAAACCTTCAATAACAGCTCTGATGAAGTTCTACAAAGTGCGAAACGTCGGAAAATAAAAAGATGTTAACTTTTCTTTCCGTTATAGCTAAATTATTTCTCTCTTGACCGCAATCCTAACCATCTTCTTCATAATTTGAAATTATACTGTCAATTATATGTGTATGTATGATATAGATCTACGAACAATATTTATTGTTGGTTTTTGTATGCCGGACATTCAAGTATAATGTTTTTAAGGGTCTCATCACCGCTGAGACTTTATATTTTCGCGCTGAAAAGTTTCAGTTTAACTTATTTTGTGCAGGTTGTAATTGCGAAGTCCATGATTCGTCCTAAGTTTAATATAAGTTTTTATGATGTCTTTCCATAAGTTGGTTTGTGAGGACCACGATTTTCGAATGATATGAGCTGATGAAGCTTATGGAAGTGGGACGAAACGTAGGAAAATAAATAGTTGTAAACTGTTTTCGTTTCTCTTTTAACCGCAACCCTGACCATCTTCTTCGTAATTATTTATAACAGTATATTAAAAGGAACAGGCTATGCAAAAATATGCTACATCCTATCTATAAATATTTGAAATCTATTAAAAAAAAACACATTGTATAACCGACATTTTTCAGTTTATAATAGATGTAATTAGAGTATAGTATATTAGTAAATTACATATACTTAACTTAATAAATAATAGCAGTAACAAAGAGATTGGGCAAACTGGCTTACAGAGATTTCTTGGAATATAGTTAATTAATATTTGGCTGTATGGAAAAAGGCTGATGTTGTTATTAATTATTGTTTAGGGCTACATAATAAAATACGAATCAATAAATTACCAATTTTGCTAGAGTGTGAAATATCTAATTCAGAGCGACAAATTACCATGACTGGATGATGTTAATTAAAAATGAAAATATGAAATTATATACGACTAATGGTTGCAATTGAAGAATTGGAACTCCGATCAGCCGTTACATGTTCTGTGTAGCCTGTTTACTGAGAGAATGTCTCTCTACCAGCATATTTTCATAATTGCTGAATTTTTTCCATCTTGAGGAAAGGACTATAGAATCATGAAATTGAGGATCTACTGTACTATTGTCCTTATTCTTCTTCACTTATATCTAATTTGACATCTAAAGTTTAGAGAAGAAGCCTTAGTTTTCAAAACGGAACTGTTTCTTTGAATATTTGACCATCAAAAGAATGATTTGGCCCGCGAATTTAAGCAATTAAAGAAGACGAAATTGCACTCACTAACTATAATTGAAGTAATAGGATCCCGGCTATTAAGAAAGACTTGTAAAGTTGTTAATGGATGAAGAACCTATCATTAGAAAGATAATTAACGTTGAACTTTCGGTAAAAGGTCGAAGGGTACACAGAGACGATGATGTTAATTAAAAATGAAAATATGAAATTATATACGACTAATGGTTGCAATTGAAGAATTGGAACTCCGATCAGCCGTTACATGTTCTGTGTAGCCTGTTTACTGAGAGAATGTCTCTCTACCAGCATATTTTCATAATTGCTGAATTTTTTCCATCTTGAGGAAAGGACTATAGAATCATGAAATTGAGGATCTACTGTACTATTGTCCTTATTCTTCTTCACTTATATCTAATTTGACATCTAAAGTTTAGAGAAGAAGCCTTAGTTTTCAAAACGGAACTGTTTCTTTGAATATTTGACCATCAAAAGAATGATTTGGCCCGCGAATTTAAGCAATTAAAGAAGACGAAATTGCACTCACTAACTATAATTGAAGTAATAGGATCCCGGCTATTAAGAAAGACTTGTAAAGTTGTTAATGGATGAAGAACCTATCATTAGAAAGATAATTAACGTTGAACTTTCGGTAAAAGGTCGAAGGGTACACAGAGACGTCGGGAGCGTTGTACTAAGGTTGATTTTGATTTGAACAGGGTTTGTGGGAGGAGTTATGTAGGCAGGAGTATATTAATGTTAAAGCACCTCCGAATTCCACATAGTATGGTAACCAACCTGTGAAGCAATAGGTTTTAATTTTTACAAGTAAATATTTAAAAAAAAAAAAAAATTAAATCTACCGCTACAATTCATGAGGTGTATCTTGTAAGGACGTACTGTTACTAAACCAACGGTTTTTCAAGGAGGTGATTTGGTCAGAACACACTCCACCGCTAGATTTTTAGTCCCTTACCACTGAGCCATCCGTTCCCACATTAGTAAATATATACATATATATTTATTTTTATTAATAATATATAATTGGACAATATTAAGTTCTAGTTTAAAACTTTACTTGAACTGGTATCGAATAAATGGACTTAGAGCCTACGCAAGTCCTCTCTTCCTGTCTGATTATATTCCATTTCCCTTTGACTGCGCAGTTTCTATATTTGGCTTGTCTATTTTTGATTGATACGTTCGTGACCTTCGAAAACGGTTTACTGGTGTTTCGAACGTCTCTGTGGGAGGGGTAGGGTGTGTCATTAGTCACACCTCTGATAATTCTAAAACCAAAGTTTAAAAAAAAAATGCGAAAATTGTGGAAAAACAATTTATTCCAAGAGTTGGTGAATTTTAAAACCAATCCATCTTACCTCTGAAGTACAGAAATTAGGACTTGGAATTGTAAATTTTCAACATTCCCTAAAATTAATTAAAATGTTATTCCTTTATCTGTCCCATTGATTCGAGTCTGCAGTCTGAGCTAGAAACGATTTTAAATAAATTTTTTTTTTAACCACTTTCAGTTCTTTTTTTTCACCTGGACCTTCTTAACCTGAAAATTAAAATATTTCATGCTTTATATACTTATTGGGAGTTTTCAGGTTCTTTAATATTTTTTCTTAGATAAAATATATCTTTTAAATATAAAATAGGT
The DNA here is from genome assembly GCF_000696795.3 of Halyomorpha halys. Lineage (NCBI taxonomy): Eukaryota > Metazoa > Arthropoda > Insecta > Hemiptera > Pentatomidae > Halyomorpha > Halyomorpha halys. Next base: position 1,916,452 of record NW_027108761.1, on the reverse strand, counting down.
TTATTAATGGAATACAAAAATTACAACTTTTCGAATTTTCTAATAAAAATACCCGTGTGGTAATCAATAAATCATTTTTCGAAGACTTATTTGATCTAAATGATCTTGAGCAAATATTTTAGACTAGCTGTTCATGCCTGTTTTATGATATCATTCGATTATTAAATGACCAAGTACATCTGATTGATATCTGACATTTATGTCGAAAAACTACTCATATATAATTAAATTCAATGACAGTACAGAAGGTAGTAAACAGGAATCTTTTACGTCATCATTCTCCTCGAATAAGGAATATACTTATATAATGAAAAAATACTTCAACAATAAATCGTGATGTTCTTTCTCCTTCCCAGAATATTTTTTTTTTCCATCCAAGTCCTCATGGGATGCTTAATTAATATACGGGAAGTAGCTTTGCAAGGTAGTTAATTTTATTAAGTATTTTTGCAGGGCAGTCAAGTTTACTCAGGAAAGATCAGGAAGTTTTTGAAATGAAGAATTTGAAAATGGGAATTTAGGAATATGGTAATCTGTCTTCTGGTGAGGGGAGTCGCCAGTTTCATTATAAAAGTTAGTTAGTTGTCCACAGTCTGGAATGAGGCTGTTGTTTGACTTGTGTTAATTTCTCTTACCGTCATGTCAGTGTTAAAGTCTGGAATCGTGGATTAGTAGTTTCGGAGGCTAATACGTGATGTGCCTTCTTGAAATTTATTGTCACTTTCGTATGTATGTAGTTTTCTAGCTTCCAAGTGTCGTATGTTTTTGTGTCTTCTTTTAGTAAGAATTCGCGATGCTCATTCCATTATGAGGGGTACACAGTGGACCGTAGAATTATGAGTGAAGAAGATGGTGGAGGGGGGGAGGGGTGCGGTCAGAAGAAAAAACACAAAAAAATATTTATTCGTGCCGAAGTTTCGACCTGAGTTTCAGGCCTCATCAGGGCTGTAGAAACAAAAAGAGTGTGTGTGAGTAATATCATTATTTACATATTAAACTACGTGAATTTCAATTACTAATCATTTTAATTTTTTTCCGCACAGTCATTATATTTCTTTCTTTACATAAACACTGTCTGATTTTTAATTTATTTTTTTTATAACACTAATATTTCGCCCTCACAATCTCACAAGGGGAGATCAGAACACATAAAAGGCAATGCTTCCCCGCCGGACCCGCCCCACTAAGAACCCTTGGAAGCGACTGTCTTATATCACTTTTGAAATATTAGCCTAAAACGGGAAGAGCAGACTTTAAGATATTTTAATCGAACAATATTTAAAAAGCGTCAGAAATTGAAATACAGCGTCCAACCCTTCACTTCCTCCATGGTAGCTTTACTTAACTGAATTTTTGAACAGACAATTATAGCGAGTAGGTCACAATAGGTGTCCGACATGTCACAATCTCACAGGAATCGTAACTCAAATAAAGGCAATCCTAGCCAATCTACAATATTATATTTTATCTTCTATTTATATAAACTACTATATACTAATTTATTGTTACGTATATTTCCAAGTTTGTTGTTATTTTATTTTTCTCTGAATTAAACGATATAACAACCATTTTTTTTTAAGACCTGAAATTCAAGTCGAAACATAGGCAAAAATAAATAAGTTTTATTCATATGTGTGTGTTTAATAATCGCACCTACGAACATTTTCCCTTCGTATCAATCTAGGATCAACTATAATAAACACCTCAATGTTTCGTGTATTAAATGTTATTTAGTAATGTTATAAATGTTTATCTTTAAACATGAAAATAGACAAGTTAAATGATGTTTATAATATCCATGGTAGATAGTGCTCGGTTGTACGATGTAAGTTTATTTATCCTGAATCGACCGTTATGATAGAGCAGTAAAATAGTACACACTCGCAATGCCACGGGTAATCAGCGTGTTAGCGCTTAAAGCTGTTGAGAAGTTGTCCTTTCGTGTGCTGAATTGCCTTTCCCGGGTGGAAATGGGTTTTGAAAATTTCGCTTGGTGTTGAACATTACATCCTGAAAGCTAATGACACTAAAAGTTTCAGCTTCGCGTGAGGATAACTTGTCGGATACGTTCGTGTCCCGGGTCCTTGCTCCATGTCATAGGCGAAACGTTCTCAATTTATTGCTCTGATTTTGACGCAATCCAACGTTAATATTTAATTCAGTTTTCACTTAAATAATTATTCATTGGCTACGCTTGATAATTTAAATAATAAAGAAAAAAAAATTATATATCATAAGCAGCTATGGTTTAAAATACTCTAAATATGACAACTGAACATATAACAACTTATACAGTGTTAAAATGTTAGTTGATTGCAATCTTTTTCTTCATCAATTAGTCAGTATTTTAAAATAATTCGATACTAACCCAGTATTACGCTGAGCTGAAGTGTCTCTATAAATCCTTCCGATGCCAGTATTTCCTAGCTTCCTTCCTATTCCAAATAATTAGTACTCCACGCCCTTCCTATATCCTAGAAAACCTGGAATTTGAATTCTCAATTCATTCCCGTACCCCCGTACCAGCTCTCGCTTATCTGACATCTACCCTCCACCAAATCGAACTGCGGGAAAAAAGACAGCGTTTGATAAATCGTTTTTTACCCCTGCTGCATATCTCTGGAACTCCATTCCCTCTAACTTACGTCATGTTCCAACCCTTCCCTTTTTTAAAACCCTTCTATTTAACTACCTTACCTTACCTTACCTAGTTTTTTAATTTTTTTTATCTACGCTGTATGTAAGTCATAATTATATATGGCCACACTGTTTTTTTGGCCAATATATGCTATTGTAAAATTTAAATTACCTTGTAATTGTCCTAAAGGGACTTAGTTCCAGAATAATAAGCTATTTTTCATTTTATTTACTAACATTATTCTCTTAAAAATAAAAATTCTGTTAAAATCTATGAAATCAGCTCTAAAGAATCCGTTGAAGCCAACAATTTCTATTTACTATAAATGGATAACATGTTTTACAACCGAGTGCCCCACATATATCAGCAATGGCTATTCGGTCTTATTAAAAAAAAAAAAAAATTATACCTTGTTTAGTTTCTTGAAATGGAATCATTCGAAATGCTGGACTTCATTGTAGCATTGTTTTCTTTAATTTATACAAAACCACTGTGTATTTAAATTCATGATATTAGCCGAACATTTTTTTTTTTTTTTGCTATATTCTCATTTTGCTTAAGAAATCTTGGTAGTATTTCATGATATATGATTACAGAATGTTATTTTTGACTCTCTACTGTAAAGTTTAATATTCACAATATTACATAGTTAAATACTTTCTTTTTAGTATCGTTTAATATTTACATAAACAGAATATATACCACCACCACAAAATAAAAAATCAGAAATTGGAAGGAAACATGTTTTGGTAAAAATTTTATTCTGGCAGAAATACCCTTAAAAGTAAGGTTCAACAATAAAATCATTTTTACCCAAAACGCGTGCAGTAAATACATTAGTAATTATCTAAGATATATAAATATAAAATAAGATACAATTAGTACTATAATATTAGTCTCTAAAGAGGAAGTAAATCAACAAAAAAAATCAATTGCTTACAAATTCATAAGTGTCTTTTTAGAATCAAATACTTATTTTCAACATCTATGTTTATTTGTAATTGTATCTTATATCAGACTAAAACATATAATAAAAAATAAATATATTTTTAAACATATAAGTAAACAAAAGAAGAGTTGTTAGTCTGACAATTTTTATAAATACTAAATTGGCATTATTCTTTCTTATTTTTTAAACTCTATTGCTTTTTTAGAAGGGGGATTCGTGATAATTATATGTCATTGCTTTGTGATGCTTGTTTTAATTGTCTATTTAAAAATGTTACTGATAATTCAAATCTTATTGTAGAGCACTCACTGTGTGCTGGTGGTGTGGTGCACTAATTACTAATTTATAGATATTATTTATAAGAAAAAAGTGTTCTCCATTTTTAAAAAATATTAATTACAATGAACGTTATCTCTTGTCATCCGAAAATAATCACATGGATTCTACATTAGTCAGGCGTTAAGTGTTCCTAATGATAACTCTGTTTTTCCGAAACCCTAGCTTAGCGGAGTTCCTCTCCAGTTGCTGGGAAATCGCCCCGCTGTTCTGATAAAGGTACCGCTATAAGAACCCAGAGCGACACTTCATCAATGGACATTTCGCCTAAGGAATGGTAACAGTTTCCCCGGCCGTTAGATCTACTTGCCGACACGACTCTGCCCTGTTCTGTCATTTCAGCTTAGTTTGAGATAAGGCAACATGTAACAGGGTTTGCTTGTACCTATCATCGTGTCCTTTCTGTCTGTCCTCAAAACTTCCTTCAGGGATTTTTATATAATTTTTAAGTTAACTGTTCTTGATTTATAATATGATCAAATTCATCACATATGAAAATCATATATCATAACAAAAAAAAGTGACTTTAGAGCTAAAATTAATATTAATGTTGGTGTGTGCTTGTATGAATTTTGAAAGTGAAATCTGCGTATCTTCTAACAGTGACTCCTATAGGTAATGGTTGGCAATGAAAGTCATCAAACTTCATTGTTCGTAGACCTTTATTATTATTCCTCATAAATAAAAAAAAATAAAAAAAATATTCTGAAGTTCACCTAAGCTACCTTTGTGTTAGCAAATCATCATGTCATGGGAAGTATTAATTCTCTCGCCACAATCACAAGTTTGATCTGATTAAAGATAGCTTCAAATGACCAATAGTGAGGTATTGAATTGCTGGATCGTTAAGCTCTACTTGATTATACATAAAAACATTTAATTACTCATCAATATTCATGGTATGTGAGAGAAAGAAGATCTTGGGTCTCTGAACTCTCGGTGATTCTAAAAATAAGGGGAGTATAAAAAAAAACTTGAATTGCAATTACTAGGATTTATCCACCTTGGCCAGTGGCTTAGGCCCCTGTGTGAAAAACTAGCGCAGAAGCTTCTAGTAACCACTTGTTACCCAGACCACAGATTATGGCTTCTCCTCTGAACTGCTTGCTGTAAGTGGTTTAGGAAGTGAAGACCAGTTTGAGGCGTTTTTGTCTTCTCTCCTGTTGGTGGTTACCTAGTGAGTGTCTTCGGAGAATAAGATTCGGTGTCACTTCGTAGATCTATTTTGTTAATTACTAAATAAAAAAATAACTATATTAATTTACACCATATGACATTTACTCGACCTAGTTCTGAATGGACGATTATTCATTTCAGTACTAATTAACGAGAAATGTTAAGATACCAGGTTCTGCGTGATCATTGTGGTACACTTGTGCAAGGCCGGATCGAGTCTAGGTAGTATCATAGTATCGATACTCCTTTCAGTAAGAAGCTTCAACTATACTTTTTATCGAATCCAATAAAATCAGTATTGTATTGAATTCAGAGTATCGATACTGGTATTATAAGTATCTGGCTTATTGCTGTTGTATCTCATTATCAAAATGAACTGTTTCAAATTCAGCTTAAGGGCAAATTTATTTTACTTACATTTTTGAAAGCAGAAAATTATTTTTTTTAATTTAAGGATTTTAAGTTATTTTTTATAAAGATAATATGTGTAATGTTATTCATGTATTCTTGTTTAGGATAATTATGTTCTAGACACTTTTCTATTGCTTATTAATTATTTATTAGCGGGAATAACTTTTATTTTTTTAGACTTTAAAAAGAAAAAATTAGAAAGCCATTTAGAATTAATATATTAATTGTAGCTTGTTTCGTAATTTATTTAAAAGTTATAAGTTTTGAAATCGGCCGTAATGATAACATGTTTGGCATTTCCTGGACAGTTCTTGTTAAATTAGTCCAACAAGTAATTATTTTTTAGAAACTAGTACTTGCTGTTCATTCCTTATTTAGTTTGGTGTTTCTAGTTATACTATTTTGGAAAGTAACAACATTTCACGGATTTATGAAATCCTACAATTTTTTACCCTTTGCTCTATTTACGTCTTCAATACTTCTGAGTGAAACTATATACATTATTTGAAATGCCGCAGTTGCTTTCATCATTACAGATATACTCTATCATGCGTAGGCTCTGTTTCTGATTGCAAACGTTTACTTTTTTTTTGTTTTTAATGAAAAGTGGAAGAGAACATCGTGGGATTGACAAGACCTCATGAGGACTTTCATCTTTATCCCGTAAACGATTCTTCAAAAAGAAAAAAAAAACGATCTACATTCACCGCGCGTTTTGTTATTATTTTTTTTAATTCCTTCTTATCGCCCGCCTTTAGTTTATTAATACTGCGTGCCTTTCACATAATTTACATACCCTTAAGAAGTATACCATTGGGTTAAAGTAGTTCCTGGCTGCTAGAAAGCGAACTATCCTACTTGCGATTCCCAATATTAAGTTGGCAGTTGACTCTCAAAAATAAATATTTATTATTTTCTATTTCCTGTATTGATTTTATATTGAGCATCATTAAATTTGTGGATTTTGTTCAGCCTCTATTGATTTTATTTTAGAAAAAAAATGTATAAGGTAAATAATTAGATTTATTCAATTAATCGTTGTTGATTATACTCAATGCATGCAAAGTTATTATTGTAATTTAAGTTAATAACATATGGTTTTTATATACCATAAAAAAAAAAAAAACAGTTTAAAGAATGTAACTTTACCTCAATCAAAGTTTGCGTTTGTCTCACCATTTTTACAATACATTTGATACGGATACATTTACTAGATATAGGAACGATTCCTTTGACCCTAGAAATTTCATTTCAAAATTTTAACGCGTATGCCAAAACTTGTGCAAAAACCTATGTCGAGTTCGTTTAGTTTAAAAATAATAATAATTTTTTTTAATTAATTTGTGTTGAAATCTTATAAAAGTAAGTTAGCTTAGGAAGAGGTTAACCAGCCTAAAACTATCCTTGAAAAGAAAACTGAGTTAACTAGCAATGTAATATGAAGAAGGTTTATTCTTTTTTTTTTTTTTTATGTAATGTAAGGCAATCCGGAGCTGTGATATTTACGTAAACTGATCAAATAAAATGTATAAATAAAATAAAATTATTCCTGTTATCGATTAGTGACATTTTTGTAATACATTTCGTACATATTTTTTTCTAATTATAAGTTAATCAAATATTTCAGGGTGAGAACTATATAGTTATTGCATATAGTTGCCAAATGATAAGGTGATCAGGGTCCTATTTATGTATCCATAATAAAGTACAAACTAATACTATTAGCCTTGTCGAATTAACTTAATACAATTACACTGACTTGTACAACAGTAACTTGTACTTTAGTACTTTTTAACTCCTGTATTATCACTAATAGTCCACCCTATTATGAAGTATTAACGCAAGTACCACGTTGTTTCGATACTTGTACTATGAACTAATAGTATTAGCTTTCATTATGAAACATGGCCCTTGTGTCTTTCAAATGCCTGTAGTCTGTCACACTGGGCTAATTGTACTTAGCAGTTAGTGGTACGTTATGCTACATACATGTTCCTGACAGGGAGTATTCTTGGGTTAATCGAGTGTGTCCAATTCGTTGTCTTGTCAGTACTAGTTTATGTCGTCCCCATCTATGGATTGATGTCTTCCAAGGAAGCACTCTGTACTTTTAATTTGTATTCTGTTGTGTTGGTCCTGGTTGCCTTTGTCCAAATTTTTGTTTAAGTACCTAATGGCGCTGCATCTACCCTATGTGTGTATAAACAAATAAAGTATTGCATCTTATCAAGTAATGACTTTGTGGATATGTTTGCTTTCTCTCGTCCTTATATGCAAGTTTCAGCTTAGACTTGTCGATAACGAACTTATTTGCATGATGGTATACAGATATATTTCCAACAATTACGGCCGAGTTCAAGGTGCGTCCCATGTTACAGATCTCGGAGCCAAAAGGCATCCCCGTACTTTCACAGTCCCACCCACACCATTGTCCGTTATCCCTCTTCTGGATCGGTAGACTTTCCATTTTATCTAACCATATTCAGATTAATTGGAGTTGAAAGGTCGGTAATGCTCGTGTCTGGGGAGAAACTTCTCCTTTATCTTGAGGCCGTTCTCTAATGATCGTTCGTTTGCTGATTTGCGGTTGTCTCTTTGAATCGGTCCGCTCCGATTGTGCCTTCTGGTATTTTCTTATTGTGGCTTGTTCGCCCCGATCTCCCTCCTTTTTTTCGGGATCGAAAATGGAATGTATCAGTTCTAAAATACTGTTAACTCTACCTGTTGCTGACAAGTAGGTAACTAATAAAATAAAGAAATAGATGTACGGCCTAAATGGCAAATTACATCACATATATTTATCATTCACATGATGTATAGTTTTGGGATAACAGTTTTAGTTATTTTTCAAACTGGAAAAGTCAAGGAGTTTCTTAAATCCGGCATACCCGATGTATTGTATGAAAAATCAGAGAATTGTCACAAAGGGACATGAGTGCAGAAACTTGAGTTAAGTGTCAGCTTACCCTATAACAGATTTCAACTTAATTAGTATTAACATCATGATTCACAAGGGTGTTTTTCATAGAGTTGAGAATCTGTAATAGAAAACTACGTTCTGCAGGGAAATTCAACACAAGAAAGAACATTGTCTACTTATTTGCGACTTAACATGTAAACTGAGTGTACTAGCTTTCAAAAGTAAAACGATACAGCTGTGTGCAAACAGGAAGCAGCTCTCTACAGGTATCTTGATACATATCTTCTATACGGTCTGTATAATGGGGCACAACCTTATCTAGGCAGCTTGGTTACATTTGCTCTGAGGTCAAGGCGTCAGACTATCGCGATGCGTAGTTAATTATTTACAAAAACCGAATCTGGGACAAAACTAAAATAGGAAAATAATTATATACCTATGCAATAAATAATTGTTCATATATGATTCAAATAAAAACTTAATAAGAAACAAAAAATGTACAAAATTTTTATTAATGTATTTATTTTTATTATTAAAAGTTGAGAAAACTTACAAAATAATATATATATTTGATATGCATCAAAAATGAGTAGGCAGTAGCCCAGAAAAAAAGTGATAATTTTCCGAATAAGAGGATTTTTGCCATCTATCTGATATGAATTGAATTTACTCTTCAGGAATGATCGTTAAATTATAAATAAACACTGAAGCGTAAATATGATTCAAGGTTACGTAGATAGCCTCTTATTTGCAAAATCGTTAATTGTACCCCTTAGCTACAACGATCTCTTTAGAAGACCAACAGCTTACAACGCGTATAACTTATTAATTTAAACTAAACGTGTGTGCGTGTGTAAAAAAAAAATATATACACATATATATATATTTTTAAATCCATATTGTATTGTAACATTTATTATTCTTTTAATTAAGATATGAGCACTGCGATATTAAAACTTTTATCATAAGAAATATTGATGATATGCATTATCTATATTAATTTGTTTGTTCATCTCATGTCTATTCTGGCCTCGGGTAGACTTTTATTTTGTGACGGTCTCACGAATTGAAAACTCGACCCTTTGACCCTCCCACTCAGTTTTTAAGGGGCTTGTTACCGTAGTGTAACCCCCTCCCTTCCCACTATGCCGTAAATGGCCATAGAAATGTAGGGGTTCACAAACAAGAAAATAAAAGTTCTTGTAACAACATTGCAATCGACAGGGATTATACCTATAGTAGTTTCTTATCTAGCTATTAACGATATATGAATTTTTGTTATAATTTTTAACTTGTTTATTTTCTTATAACAATATAAGCATTCCCTCCGTTCTAGTTCGGAATTCCTTTCCTTGTTGATCTGGCTTGGCATACCCCTATAAAAGAACCGTGGGCTGAGATAAGAACGCTGGCCAAGCGTGAACTCCAAAAGCAGGCAAGATCTGACTCGCGGCCTGGAGGTTATCGCAGCCTCTAGTCATGATCCTATCTCCTTTTCAGTTTCACCTTCCGTATCTTCAGGGAATGGGCGCTACATCTCTCTGGGGAGTCCTGAGGTTTATATTGCGGTTATTGGTGTCAGTAATTAGAGGAAGTTATTAAGATATATCTTTCGTTTTCTTTTACTGGTAATTTATTTTTAAAAAATGTGCTTTTTCTAAAATCCATCGTACATTGATGCAAAATAGCTCGATAAATGTCTGATTTTTAAGGCTACTATCTGTGGTATTGTATTTGTGTTATATGAATGTTTATAAGGTACAAATAAAAGAATTAAAAAAAAAAAAAAGATATCAAGAAAATATTTTTATCTAACTGACATTAAAAAGGTTTTTTTATATATTATTATTATAGCACGTATATATTATTATTGTATGCTTTCACGTATGAAAAATTGTTTGTTTGTATTGTCTGCTTCTGTTAAATATTAAAACTCTTCCATCTCAATTTTAACTCTTTCCAAATCAATTGTAACTTTTCCAATTTCAATTGAAACCGGACTTGAATTATTTTGTAAAAATTTATTTTATTTCTTTTATTAATTAAAAATGATTACGTTAAATTCAGTGATGACGTTTCAAGTAATTCCAGTATATCCATGTGACATTTATTAGATACTTTCAACTGGATTTAAAATTAATGAAAAATGAAATCACAGTCGTTTATTTATTTTTAAATGCTTATTAAATAATTGTATTTTTATTTTGGGAATGGATGTTGATATAATCAGATTAATCAACGTTTATTCGCTGTTTCTTTTATCGTCATTTTATTCAAGATCCACTAATACGAATTAATTGTAATATACTTTGGAAGGATTTTTCGGTACAGGTATCGTTTATTTATTTTTCGAGGATTCTATTTTCGAATTTATTCCAGTACTTAGGTCCTAGCATGACCATTTCGATTTATTGTTACTTTTGCAGTTTTATATGATATAGGTTATGTTAATTAGGTTTTCAGGCGTTCTGATTCAATTTTTTTAGTTGAAATTTCGATCACGTATGCACGTATATGTTTATTTTTACTTTTGGAGTTACCTTCGATATGGGGATTGTTTATTGTTTTTTCGGAGGTCCTGATTTCGGACAAAAATTGGACAAAAACTACAAAAGTAACGAAAATAGAAACGCGCATGCGCGATCGAAAATTAATTTCCAAAAATAAAATCAGGATTCCTGAAGCCTATTAAAGGATTCCCGTATCTAAGAAAACTAGACAAGTTTCAAAAATTGAAACACGCATGGGCGGTCCAAAATTGAATTAGGGTACATGAAATCCCAATAAATGATAAAACTTTAAAAGTTAAAAAAAACATAAATTCGTCATGTGCAATTTGAAGATAATAATAATATGCAATATATATTATAAGTTTAAAAAACCAATTGTTTTACTAATTAGGTATACAATGTATGTAGTAATCCAATGTAGGTGGGCAATGCACTTTTCCTGTTAAGCGTTATTTTCTCTTTTTCTCAAGGGTTTTAAAAAGGTGTCATTCTTAAATCTGGTTGAGCTTAAAAGGTCGCCCAGATATTTATTAGAATATACTTAGATGAGAAAGTCTAGAAGGATATTGAAGGAACATCACTGCCACTATACCACCGTTTGAAAGAAATTTATATCCCTTAGCATAGGTTACATTCCTGATTTTTGTATCATAAATATTGAATATTCTTGAGGAATGTTGATGAACCACAACTTGATTCCACGGAGCATCGATCCGTTGTCATAAAGATCCCTTTCATGAAAATAAAATATTCTAGAGTTTACTTAATCGAAATATTTAGATGATAATTTCCCATCTTCAGTCGTGTTGATGCTCTCACTCAAATGCCCCGATAGACTGTTTGGTCGTTGAGTGGAACATTTTTCAATTAAGTCGACAATATTCTTCTTATAAATTGTCACAGGTTGAGTAGGGTGCTTGTCAACTCATAAGAGGTCACGTAAGGTTAATCTTGCCGTTAGGTATGATTTAAGTTTATGAGAAAGCCGAATTCGAATTCGTTGTTCTTAAAATAAAACATTGATTGATATGAATTTTTATTTTATAAATTAAAACTAATGTTAAAAATAATACCCTTTATTTACTGATTATGAACCTTTATCAGAGAACACTCTTAAGTTAGAGATGAATACCAAAAAGATATGTATAATAATTTTTTGCGATATTTTAACAATTAACTAATTATAGCTTATATTAAAAAATAATTAATAATCCACTTTTATATCTATCTCTATGAAGAGATCCATACAGGGGATATCAGATGAAAATTGTAGCCTAAATAAAAATTCACGGCGTTTTCTATTTTAAGGCGCTTTTTAAATATCACTCAATTTAACTATATTGTCTCCTCTTCTCGTTTTAAGCAAATATTTAAAAGTGATATAGGATCGTCACTCTCTGTGGTTTTTAGTGGGGCGGGTACTGCCGAGAAGGATGGCTTCTTTTGTTGATCTCTTGTGAGATTGTGACATGTCGTACATCGACCAACATACTGGCTATTAGTCTTTTAAAGGAAAGATAAGTAAGGCTATCACGGAGGGCGGGAGTGGCGGTTTTCACGCCATTTTCCAATTTCAAATAATGCTGGAAGAACTATCGTTAGTTTCCTCTTCTTGTTTTTCGAAAATATTTTTTCTTATTATTATTTGTTTCTTTTTTTTTTTTTTTTGTCATCAACTCATTATTAATCATGATATGGTAACCATCGACATTATTATTTTTTGAATAATAAAAATTCAAAAGCTGCTTCGTTTGATCTGATTAAACCTATTTCTCGACGTGTTACAATCCAATTCAATGTAATATACAATCTAATTCCTATGTCTTGGGATTTTGCATTTATTTATTTATTTATTATTTTTTTTTTTTGGAAGGAACTGAGCACACATAGATCATACGAATAGAGCAGTATTCCAAAATATAATTCAAGCTGTTCCAATTTCAGGCGCTTTTTTAAATATTTCTCGATTACTATCTGTCTTCTCCTCTTCCCGTTCTAAGCTTATAGTTCCAAATTCATAGAACCGTTGCTCCATGGAGGTCTTAGTGAGATGGGTCCGACAGGTTGAAAACATGAATGGACAATCTCACATGGGGAAAATTTACCGTAAAAATAATTTTTGAGTTTTAAATTTGTCCCATGATCGCAGAACCGTAAGGATCCTCTTTCAAAAATGGTCTGAAGTTTTTACACAAAAATTTGTAAAATCTTCTGTGTCAAATGTTTTTCTTATAATTCCGGTAGTTCAGTTGGTCTACTATGGTTCTCAATAGCTCATATCATTTAAACAATTAGTTATTATTATTTAGTTAATATTGAAATTACATCTATTCAAACAAGATATAGCACAACTGAACTTGAACAACCTTCTAAGCATATGCACTATGTATTACAGTAACACCACGCTTTAGCAAATTCCTCCCAATACTGCCTAACCAATATAAATAATCCTAAACTATAATATTCAATTCTTATTAACGTAAAATTTTAAGAAGCACATGCCTTTGCAACACGAACAGAAGTTGTTTTACAACAATTTGCAATTAAGCAAGTATTGAATTTTTTACTTCTACACCTATTATCATCATTTGGCTTATTTTGGGTTATAGGATGTTAATTGCTATGTGTTAGGTTTATTTGGTTTTTATTAGTGTAATTGTTCACTCCCATCCACCACAATCGATGTCCTGAACTGCATTTTGAGAAACTTCAGTTTTTTTTTTTTTTTTGTTTTTTTTTGGGGGATCTAGTAATAAATAAATAAACTAGTTATAATTATTATTTCTTTCGCTTTATTTTTATTGTATTTTATAATTATTATATTTTTATTAGTTATAAATTGATTACACTATGACTGAACGGTTGTTTTCAAAACATTCACACTGTGACCACTCCTATTGCGGGTTCTCCGCCGGCGGTGACCGAAGACGCTATAAAGAGGGAGGTGCTCGCTGAGACGGAACCGGTTAGAGATGACCCTTCTACGCCGAGCCAAAACATCTTCACCTAGCTACAGCATTGTCTTTCTCCTTGAGTTAATGTGTCCGCTCGAATTAGCTATTTAAATTTAGATCATGAAAGAAACCTAAAAATCGGTGATGTAAGTCTAATTTAAAGTTAATAGATATTAACTATATAAGTCTAATTATTGATGTATTGTTTCCGAATTAGCGTGTATATTAACCTTTCATTCAATGATCACTCTCTGTTCTTAGAACTTTCTTGATTTTTTTTTTCTTTTTTATTGATAATATTTTTTATTATGATTGATTTACTCTGAACAAGGTCGGGTAGCCTTATACATTCAAATTATTAGGTAACCAAACATTCTACGTAAGCAAAACTTCTCGTATGTCCTCCCTCTATGTGTAAACAAATACAATTTACTCCCCCCTTGGTTATTATTAATCCAGTAAATAACAAATTATCATGGTCTTCATCCCCGCCGAAAAGTTTGGATCCTAGCAATTTTTCTTGGAGGTTATTAAGTTGCATAAGTAAGTGTACGTATTTGTTTATTGTTTTTATTGGAAATTACAACATCCTTTCGATACTAAAAGGAGTGTTACGAAAACAGAAAATTAAAGTAATTAAAAATTAAAAACCAATCGAAATCGAGATCATTTTTTTTTTATATTTCGAAGTTTTCTTAAGACTGTTCGAAAATTTCTATTGGTTTAATTTTATTCGAAATTATCATGATCGAACTCTTCTGTTTTTCTTTTCTGCTAATTAAGCCACACATGAACATTTCCCATAACAGATATAATTTCTTATAAAAATTATTTTGCATATTGTTTAAATCTACATATTTTAAAATCTATAAAAATTTATCCATAGATTCAGAATTCTAGAAAGAGAGCCCACGAAATGTCTTCCGAACTTCATGCTAGACGCTGGACGTTAAGTGTGCTTACTGAGCTACAGAAGGAATTAATTCCACATGTATTTGGACCTTATTGGTAATATAGTTATAATTATTGGTCGTTATAATTGCGTGTCGAGTAAATCTAACTATAAAAATTCTTGGCTATCTTTACTATACACAAAATATTATATTAAGAGTTATTGTTATTATTATTCAAGTGTTTACCGATAAATGAATTTTATTAAACATTACGCCGCTGTAATGGAGATTAAATATTGTATTGTAGACCTATTTACCCATATTTATCGATTATTTTTCGTTTTTACTTACCTAATAATTGAAAATTTGAGAAGCATCTCGAATGCTTGGTGTTAATTTTAAGTATATAACTAAAGGGGAAAAAGAGTTGTTTTCAGAAGCAATGTTCAAAGGAATATTTAATAATACCAACTACTACTGTTTAGAATAGATTACAGATAATGATTCTCCATTAGGAGCAAACATCTATTTTAAATAATATGAAATATTATAAATGAATAGTTGATGAAGAATAATTGATTATGGTGTCGAAACCTCCAAGAATAGTAGCAATTCGCTAAATTCTGTATGAAATATCCATAAATGTAGTCCTTTATCATCTTAGATTAAGAAAGATTATTAATGAGGTGTAGATAGTTGACCGTAGATTAATGCTTCGAGAAGTTTGTCGGGGGGTACGGTCAGGTCGAAACGTCAGCATAAAATAAATAAATATGGTTTTGTTTATTTATGTTGTTCTTTGCAGACCGCACCCTCCGACAAACTTCTCGAAGAAAGATTATTATTTTTTAAGCACAATTTAAAGAAACAAAATTACTTTAAAATTATAGCGATTCCGAATTTTACCATCTAATTTGTACTTTTAATTGCAATGTTTTAAATAACATAGAAATAGCCAATCATTTATTTCATTCAAATTATCATTTCTCAGGACGGATAAAATTTTCACTGATGTCATTCTTTTAGATGTATTACTGAGTTGGGATTTTATAGTGTATTACGTCAAGAGGCACTCCCAACACCTTACACAACACGAAGACGAGGAGAATACTTATCGGAAAACCTGTCGCCAATGAAGATCCCATGAACGGAGACAGGATCTATTTTGTTTTTATTGAGTAACGGTAAAGTAGCTATATCCGCTGATTGTGTAATTGCGCGGGTAACAGAACATATGGATAACTTTTTTTAGGGTTACAACAGTTTTTGCCTATTAACTACTTAAACATTTGTCAGCATTACCTAACTACGTAATGATCCATGGAATTTTTTTTAAAGCCTGTTTTGTATTCTTAAGTATGCATTTAAATTTTCAATAATGATTAAAACTTGCCCAACAACAGCAAAACACCTAAAACAGCTCTGGATAAATTGGAGGAAGATAGTCCAGGTGGTGGTCAATCAATATATCAAAATAGTAAAAGATAACTACTTACTGTTTATTATCAGTCCTCAGGTTGGTTAACAATAAATAGTTTTCTTTTACTATTTTGATACTCTTATTGACCGCCATCCGGAGTATCTTCCTTCCTCCAATCTACTTCATATGGTCAACTATCTTCATCCAGCTCTAGATAGGTTTTGATTTAGTCCTTTTGAATGCTTTCAAATAATTATACATTTTCGGCAAAGTTCAAATATTTAACGTATGTATATAATATATTCATTCTTGTCATTAAATTACATGATTATTAATAAATGGAATATGGTCCGGGTGCGATAAAAAAAAACAACTCAAATAGTAGAATTATACTATTTTATTGAGCCAACGTTTCGCCCCACGTTGCAGGGCTTCGTCAGGGCTGTTTTGACGGCAGTCAAAAATAAAGAGTCTTTATTTTTTTAGTATGTAATACAAATAAAGAGTATTTTTTTTTTATATCACTTTATTTTTGACTGCCGTCAAAACAGCCCTGACGAAGCCCTGCAACGTGGGGCGAAACGTTGGCTCAATAAAATAGTATAATTCTACTATTTGAGTTTATTTTTTACCACACCCGGACCATATTCCATTTATCTATTCACACGGTCAATCAACAATCTTCCAGTATGATTATTAATAGTTTGTTGTCTATTAAGTCTGTGAAATATGATTGAAGGTATTTTTATCACTTCAAAGAATCATAAAAAAAATAATTGAACAATTTTTGATTGTTTGTTTGATTGCTGCATTGTTTATACATACAATATTTTGATTTTGGTCGAAAAACAAGTCATCCTGAGAAAAAATTTGCTAATTCGAGAAATATTAGTCTGTAGTTAGTCTTAATTAAATGTTAAATTTACTTTAAAGTAGTTTAAACTCGTTTAGAAGGAATAGTGGTTTCCAAGAAATTCAACAAAATAAAGTCATGAAATTGTGATTTCTCGTTTTTCGAAGGGGGGAAAAAAAAGCTTGTTTTGAGGAAAACTGTGGTTGAAGTCCAATCAAACTTGCAAATTTCTTTCAAATCTTACATTTTCGTAATTTATCCTGAACACATTACTCTCCTGTTGGCTTCGAGATAGTCGGTTAAAATATAAATTTTAGCGAAAAGTATGTTCTGGGTTAGGTGATACAATCTTTATATTTCAATTAAAATATGATCCCTACTCGTTATTTGTTTATGTAAATATTTTTTCACTCCTTACTTATATGTAAAATTCTATTAAGAACAATAAATTTCTTTTATACTCTTATCTTTTATTTAACTTAATTTGATGTAAATTAATTTAGTATTAATATTTCAAATAAATCTATTATTATACAGTTAAAAAACTTAAGAGTTTATGGTCTATAAATAAAAAAAGTAACGTAGAAAGGGAATATTGAATTTTATTCTATTTACACTTCCAGAAAATCTCTCATTCTTATTATTATTAGCATCGTATTTTAACCGAAATATTTTCTAATTAGATGGAAGTACCATGTTATGTTAAAATGTTTCACTTTCATAAACACTTTTTAAGCGTGTAAGGTATGCTTTGCGCTCAACCGATCATTAATTAGTTTATAAAAACGGTTTAGTTATGCTTGCGTTAGTTTTCCTCTCCAGTGTATTTCTATTGATTTCCTGCCGCTGTGAAATGGATTGAAATTTGTGATAATTATTATGGTACTGGTCTTTAAGCTATATTTAGTAATTGTGCGTATGAGTAAGCAGTTAATTAATTGAAAGTTATGCTACACTGCTAAAGTGTTCCATTTCTTTCTTTATTTTTTTAATTGTTAAATATCCATTAAAATTTCGTTGGTTTACTAATGAAACCCATTAAATCAAGATTTTCTTATTTTGATTTATTTGGTTTTTCCTGTCTAGAATGTTAAAAAATATAAATTCAAAAAAAAGTTATTCATTTATTAAAGACCCTCTTATTAAAAATAAAATTACTTTTTCCATAACATTGAATAAATTATCCAGTATCTCAAAACTTCAATTTTCTACTTAAGTATATTTCTGTTGTAAACCAACGATTTAGTAATCATATAAATTAAAATTTTAATCTGTACCGCTACAATCCATGGAGGGTCTGGGGTTCAGTACTCTGTAATGAAGTACTGTTACTAGACCAACGGTTTTGCAAGGAAGTGATTTGGTCAGAATCGCGTTCAGCCGCCAGATTTTAAAAATTGAGATTCAAAATTCGAAATTGTTTTACTAACATTCCCACTGTTGATGAAATGAGTAGTACCGTTTTTATGTTTGTTTATTTCTTGTGATCCTGTTCCTTGCAATCTCAGCTAGCTGTAAAAGAAAGTTGGACAAAGAGGAAATCTCATCGGGGTTGTCCTGATAAAATCTAAGATCCTATCAGTATGATCTGATCACGATTGGTTGGGCGGTCACTTGCACTTTTACAATTTCGTTGCATATTTAATAAGATCCTATTACCGTTTGTAATCTCAGTCTTTGCTCGATAACTATTTTTTTAAATTTAAATAATGCATTCGATTATCGTTCTTGGAAACAGTTTAGAAATTTTGCCTCATATTTATCTACTACAATGAAATATCTTGACCATATATGTGGCTTGCAGTAATAAAAAAACAATTTTTTAGATTTTATTTGACATTACCAAAAAACAGGCAAATTTTCTTAGAAACCTGTAACTTAGTGTATGTACAAATTTGTTGTCATTTGTGTGGTAAATAAAGTGTGAAGGAGTTTATTTAGAAATTATACATACTGCATGCGAAACAATATAAAAATACAAAAAATGGAATGTTGTTATAACAAGAAAAATTCTATAACCTAACTATTTGTACTATATAAAGGAATAATTTTCAACTATACACTAGGGAAAAAAAAAGAAATGCACAAAAGTAAATATGTGTGTACATAACTGAAAGAGTGAATGCAATAAATAAAACGTGGTGAATGCATTCAAACTGTCAGCTCCCATATACATAGATATCTGTTTTTGTAATAATTAAAGATGTATGAGAAACACGTTTAACGAGAAATTACAAAAAAAAAAATGTCGAGAATAATTAAAATGATACATTTAAAACATGAGGTTGAGAAAAAACTAATTAATGAAAAATAAGAACTCAATGTACGTAAGTAATAAAAATAAAATCATATTAATACAGTACATATGTGGAAATTAAATATTGTACTACAAACAAAACAAAATAGAAATATCATAATTTAAGTTAAACATACTATATTGAGTTACACCTATATTGAGGTATGTATATTTTGTATGAAGTGCGCCTTCAACTCGATGCCAGGCACTCCTTCATTTTTGAATCGCTGGTTTGATTGTAGTGAACTGTATAAAATATTTATACGGTAATGTAAATAATTATATTTATATATATGTTTCATTGATCACAAACATAATTAACTGAAACGAAAATCTATTGCATAAGTTACAGTTGAAGTAGGGGGTGTCCGAAACAAAACATTTATGATTAGTTGTGCTAATTAATTTTGAATAATTGGTCTATGGATTTAATGATTGTGCGAATTATATTGATAGCTGTGGACTTACTCCATGGCTCGGTTATCCTCTCTTCATTCCTAGATTTTCTTCCTCCTCCTCGGTTCTGGGATGCACTTCAGAGTGTCTCTACTCCCTCATTTTTTCTAGCAGAATTGAGATGAAGAAAAAAAGCTACTTTTTGTTTTCTCAGCCACATGGGGTGTTGGTATTACAATTAGCGATATGATTGTAGATTGTTTCAAGTCTTCCGTTTGAACGGGACATATTTATTTTCCAGTATATTGTCACTTGAGTTTTCACACTTCACCATAGAATGTAATGCTTCTGATGATCACATCTGAGTTAGTTTGATTGTCGTGGAGATCGATATTAGAGTTGAAGTACTCTAGCTGTTTTTTGTATGTTTTATAGATCTTACATCTCGGAAGTGGCCATGTATCTCTGTATGTTACACAGATTTTTATTAAATTAAACGTTTGTTGTTCGTACAAAGTGCAGTCGGGAAGGATGTAAAGTTTTTTCTAGCATCAACTCACCTCTACCAACGTTTTTTAGAGGTATCTAAGTTTAAGCTGCGATATAAATATATTATTTCATTTTTTGTTCTTTGTATATTAATCCTTTCTTAACGGACTCGTAAAGTAAGGAAATCTCTTCCCCGGTGGTGTCCGTTACATAGAGGTTTCACTGTATACTTATATATGTGTATATACACTCACACTGTATGAATAATGTTTACAATCAAAGTTTTTAAACTGAAAAACGTAAGATAAATAAGACATCCTTTAAATGCAATTGAATCTTTCAAGTTGTTATTGAGCTGTCAGCCTTGTAGGTCGTTTTATTTGTCATCCAACGTCCTTACGTAATATAACCAGAATGTAATCTAGCACCTAAAAAACTTATTAAAAATAATGAGTCGTGGCTTCCACTTACTCAATATGAAAGGGATAGTGAAAACTGTCAGAAATGTTAAACAAACAAACTGAACCAACAGAGGCGAAGAGCATGACGAAGACAACGACTCGGAGAAGGAGGCATGTTAGACTACGAAAGTACTTTCTAGAACACTCGATATGACACAAGGAACAGGAGAAAGGCCAATTATGAGTACATATTTTTGAAGCCGGTGTGTGCCGCCAAAGAGGAACGTTGTCAGCTCCTTCACTCACGAACCTCTGCAGCGGCATAACCTCAGGGTCAGGAAGTCTCTTTAGGCAAGGTTTTGTATGTGTTATATAAGGGAGTACCTTTCTCAATTAGAGAGCTTTATGTATGAGCCTATGCCATTTGGGAGAAATAATTTGAATACATAAACCTAAATTGGAAATAATAAATAAATTATTGCGGGTCTTTACCCCTTTATGAAATTCTAACGCAAAAGTTCAACATTTGTAGCCGTGTTGAGTCACAGATTTCTTAGCTTGTCGTGTTAAAAGTGGTGTCGGTTCGAATCTGGGTCTGGACAAAATCACATATACTTCTTGGCGAAGCCTTGGAATAATTCTCAACATCCCACGCTGTTAAGAATAGGTTGGTAACCTGTAAGATAA
Organism: Halyomorpha halys; assembly: GCF_000696795.3. Lineage (NCBI taxonomy): Eukaryota > Metazoa > Arthropoda > Insecta > Hemiptera > Pentatomidae > Halyomorpha > Halyomorpha halys. Next base: position 1,895,123 of record NW_027108761.1, on the reverse strand, counting down.
CCTCTCTTCTCTGTCCCTACAATTATTATTTATGTTATGGTTAATGAAAAACCTACTCTCACTTTAAGCAATCTCATTTGATGTTAGCAAAGATAATTAATCGCTCAAAAAAGAAAAGGTCCAACTTTTTATTAGATTGATGATATTAGTTAATCAACTTCTGGGTCATAAGTTAATATATAACAATACATTACATCAAAAATATCTTAATCTTCTGTTTAAAATGCGACCCAATTTTTCATTTTGCTTTTTTTTTTAAATACTTAACTTCTTATATTAGAATTTTAGCATCTGACTATTGGAATTTTCTCACGCCAGTTCCCGTACTCTATCGAGTCACCCTCTCGCAATTCTGTTGCGTCATAAGCTCTTTCATATATTGGACCTTCTCTTCTAATCATCGTAGTGGTATAGGTCCGGAACACATCACATGAAGAAAACAGCGTTTCAAAACCATTAACTAAACCAAATTTAGCAGAAACTTACCTTGTATTTTTTTTCTTCAGTTCTTAACCTATTCACATGATATTACCAGATTTTCCACTAAAACTGAATGCAATGCTCTCGCCCTTAAACAAAAGGTAATTATGTTCACCATTGTGTTGCCCTGTGCGGGCAAGATATCGAAATATACTTTCACCACTTCTACATTTAAGAAAGGGATTTTATTTGTTTTTCCTTACTTGAGAACCAATTTTTTTTGTTCCACCTGTATGATTCTCAGCTGGTCATAGTGAATATTTCAGGAAAAAATTGTCTACCAACTTGTATTGAATTGAAATCAGGAGACTCAATAAATATTCTATTTGGTACATTTAATCTTTTTCTCAGGTGGAGACCTCAATTTAAGTATCTTAAGAACTATTACCAATAAAAATTACTTGAAGCGTACAAAGCCATTTCTGTTCCAGCTAAATGGAATTTTGTATAAATTAGCTTTTATTCATTTATTTTTTATAACCATTTCTCCTTTCTACGTGTATTCATGATAACTTCACCCATTTCACTTGGTAAGTAGTTGAATCCTTTAAACAATAGTGCTTCATACAGAACGCATGAATGGGAGAAAGCTTCTTCACAAATATGAAAGTTTTTAAGGAGCAATACGAACCCCCTAGTGTGGTTGTTCACATGACAGCGAAAGGATGATGAAAAAAGAAGATGTTCCGAGAGACCGAAAGTCGGAGGCTGATGAAGGATTGATCAGATAAAGTCAGACTGTAATTGCGCGCTTAGCCAATGAATCAACAGAGCTACTTTTACTTAATATTACCTTCTTTCTTTAAGCACTTTTTTTTCTCTGGCTATTCAAAGGATTATTGGTGAATGTAAACGCTCTTTTCTGTTATATTTTTGGTGATAAATGTTATGTATGTTTTATTAATGGTTAGAAAATATATATTGAAATAAATATAATATAATATAATTTCTAGCCTCCTATATTTCGAAGGCTCAAAAAAATAATTCGTTTTGATCCTATGTCTCTTATAATTAATAATGTACTTAATAATAAATTTTATTTATGACTAGATCGTCCTGGTTGGCCTTACTTTTTTATATTTGTTTTTTTAGAATGGAGTATGGTGGGAGGAGTGCGAGAAAATGATTAGACCGGTACAAAAGACACCTCTAGATATTTATAATATTATAATTATTAAATAACTATCAATAATATAAATGATTATTTTAAAAAAAAATCAAAATTATAATAATAGATACGAGGGGGTTATCCTCTGTTCGCACTAAACTGACCAACCTCCTTCAAAAACTTCAAAAATGAAAAAAAAAAAGTTGGATTTTTGAAAAAATATATCTCTAGATCTATAATACGCACATATGTCTGCCAACACTCAAAATAACGGAAATTTAACTATAATTTATATAGTTATTATATATAATAACTATAAATTTGGCAAATGAAAATTTGTCCGAACAACTATAAATCAATTTATTTTAGCAAATTTCATGTAAACTATTACTCCTACGAAGATAAACACCATAAACTACTTTAGAGCTCATTAAACTAGCTTTTATTTGAGTGCTAATAGTCAAATGGTTTTTGAGATATAAATTTTTCAAAATAAATTCACTAACTACTGATCTTTCAGTACGTCCTATATAACATTTTTATGAAATGTTTCTTTTTAAAAAGCTATATCTCGAAAACTATTTAACATAAACAACTCTACTAAGGATCATATTTTAACAAATTTACTCTTCTTTAAATGACGTTCTCTTAGGTTTTCTTGTGTTGTTCCTACTTTTTAAGATATAGAGCTCCGAATGAAAAATTTGTTTGTTTTTTTATTGCTTTGAAACAGCCGCCATTTTTATTCCCCCTTCCTATACTTGGCATACTCATCAATTTTGACTATTAATTATGCATAGTTTTCATTAAAGTAATAAAAAATTGGGGTGAGATAAATGCCTTTTTTCTCCTTTTGGGTTCTTGTACTAAACGATATGTATAATTTCTTTGTTTTGTATTCTCCGTTTGAATGGAAGCCAATACCGCAATAAATGATATCTATTATTGCTTATTGTATTTGTAACTATTTTTGCAACAATGTCACTTTTATTAACTTTATTAATAACTTAAGTAAAAGATTTTACTAAATATAATACCCATACCTCTTTTTCTTTAGTTGTCATGTTTTAGATATTTTTTAACATCAACGAATTTTGCCGATGGTCATTTTGTCGATAAATTATGGCATTTAATATTGAAAAGGTGTTTTAAATACTCCCATGAAGATAATTATTATTTTCATCGTGTTTTTGGTGGGGATGCCCTTGACAATCTAAACTGGAACTGTTCATTGTTAATAACAGCTTCGAGAGTTTGCGTTATGTCTAATTATTAATGAAAAACAATCCTCAGCGTCTGTGTGTTTGTGTTAGTATTGATGTAATATACCAACGTAAATGTAAAAATTTATCATTTTGAATTTATTAAAACATAAGCAATTTAACTGATTCTTCATTCAATATCACCTATCAGGGAATATAGCTTCGATTCAAGAATTGTTTTTCCTAATTTGGTTCATTTTTTTGGTTCTATATGGTATTGGTTTAGTTTTTCATTATTTGGTTAATGATGGTTTTTGTAATCAACTGAAATTTATAAATGACTTACAATGCTCTCATTTTGTTTTGTCGTTATGTTAACTATAATTCATTGTATTATTACTGTGAAGGTTATTCGATGAGGAAAATAAGGATATGGATTTGGAAAATAAGGATTAAAATATTATAGATATGAAATTGAATCTTTACTAAGTTTCATTTATTATTATTCATGTATTATACACACACATAAATGCTATTCAATTGATTCATCAATCAAATAATTGATTGTTTTTATTTTTATTTTTACTGCTTAACATTTTTTTATTTGATAGTTTTTTTATCTATATCTCAAAATTTTAAACTGTATTGTACATTTTAATAGAAACTTTATCTTCTGCTTTTCTAGATATGCTTTTAACATAGTTGACAACTCTTGTAGGTATTGTTTTTCGGCGCATACATTTGTTTCGGATCTTTGACCTGTGACCGAGAATTTCAAATATATGAGTGGAATCCAGAAATTATTATCTATTAAGTTAGTACTTCTAGTATTGACTGAATTGAATGGTATATTCTGTAAGATGTCATGCTTCCTACTTTAATTAAAATATAAACTAAAATAATAAATAATAATAATAAATAAAATACGACGAAACCTAGTCAACAAATATTTTACATAAAATTATGGCAAAGTACTTTTCTATTTAGAAATTATTCAATAAGTATTTTGCCTAAGTTGCCAACATATGTTTACTTTATTTTGTGTTATTAATTTTATAGCTTTACACCATTATTTTTTAGATTGAATTTTGAATCATAATTAATTAATGATTCAAAATAGTGTGATGAATATCACAATGGTGTCTGTCTCGCGCATGTTCTCCGAGATAATCTGTTTAAGTTTTCATTTGCATGAGATTAGTGTTTCTGATCGTTTGTTTCTACCATTAAGTGCATTAGCATAAATGAATTTATGACAATTATTGTGACGTTATCTTTTTGACCTTGGCCTTCAGGCGTGTAACTGAAACGGCCGTATCATTAGCAAATAATAGATGCTTCATGCATTGATATCTTTTTATTACTTTTTGTATTTTTATAATCATCATGATGGTTATTAGAAATTGTGACGCCTAAGGGCTTTAATAGCTCATCGTTGGGTCATTCACATTGTCTTTAATAGAAAAACATTCTAAATAATGAACGTTTATTATAATAATAAACTATAGGCTATAAAGGATTATAATGTTATTGGACAAATTTGAAGTGTCGTGAGAACCACAAAACTTTCACTTACTACTCTGTTTTTCGTTAAAATTAACCGATGTTCATATCAAAATAGAAACTTCTTTTTCAATTTCACAGGTCCTCTAATTGTATTTGCATTGTTAGGTTAATGGTTCCTATGTTTTCATGTTTCCAATTATAAAAAAGTAAGAATTTTATGAAAGAAGCCACAGCCAAGTTATCGAGTTTCCATGGCTGTTATAACAATAACTATGAAAACTTGAAAACATTTACTTTTTATTCGGGTTTCGTCACTCCGTGTTACATTCTTCAAGTTTATATGTTATATATAATTCTAAATAAATAAAATCAAAACTATTTTAGTAAAAGCTGTTTTAAAAATTCAGCATTTTTTTTTTTTTTGTTGTTGATTGTTGCTTAAATGCGTAAAACCCTCTGGTCATCAACGCCTATGGCATGATAAAAGTAATAGAAAAACAAATAGATAAAAAAAAAAAAAATAAAAATTGAAGAGGAATTATAATTTATCAAGAAGGCGATGCGCTTTTTTTTTTTTATTTATTTTTTTTTTTTATTTTATTTTATTTTTTTTTAATTGGGTTTCTTTTCCTCTGTATGATTTTTTTCAGATGATAATGATAGTCCGTCACCCTAGGTTCTAAAAAAAAAAAAATTGTTCCCTTTTTTTTCCTTTCATGAATTACTAAATTATTTTATTGTTAATATTTATCCATTTTTATTATCAATAGTAATTAGAGATCATTAAGTATTTAAAATAAACAAAATTGAGGTATTTTAGAGGAATCTATTTTAAAAATCAGCATTTGTTTATAAACTATCTCTTTTCTTTGATATAAGTTGATCCAGACAACAGTAATATGGTAGTCTATCGGCCTAGGTTCTTACCAATTGACAAGGTAATGTTAGGAACAAAATATTTCTCTTTTTTGTCCCCATTCGTGAATTACTAAATTCTTTCATAGTTAATATTTATCCATTTTTATTACTACTAGCATTTAGAGATCATTCATTATCTCAAATGAACTAAATTAAGGTATTTGGTAAAATCAGCATTTTGCAATAAATTGTCTCCCTTACTCCTTACAAATTGGTCCACACAATCGTAATGATAGTCTGCCGCACTAGGTCCTTACTAAAGGATAAAGTAATTCTACCGCCGACTCCTAATATCACAGTGCGTGAAGTATATAACATTAATATTAAGATAGAACTGACAATCACGATACCACTTTACAAATGGACGAGGGAGTAGAAAGTGCACGCTTGGTCTCTAATCAGCGTCAGTTACTATCTTGTGATGCCTATCCATTAACGGGGCGGGATATCGTGAACTTGACCTATATATCCTAGAGGATATGAAAATAAAACTACCCCCCCCCTCCTAGTCTAAATGCTGGGTGGTAGTTCATCAGTCAATCTAAGCAGTTAGGATTCACATCTTATTGTCGGAATCACTATAAAGGATTTAGCTGTCAGGATCAATTAAAGCGAAAGTTGAGTGTTAGTATGTTTATTTTTTATTCTTCTTAAACTTTTTTTACCATTAATCATAAAAGGAAAACCTTTTAAAAAAGAAACTGACTAATATAATTGTGAGGATATCATTGAAAAACAACGTAATAACTAGCTTGTTAACGTTTCTTTGATTAAGGCGCCAATCAGGACAGTAAAAGTCAAGATCACATCAATGTAGACCAGATTGCACGTCTCACATCAACACTAAAAAAAAATCTCAATCGTGGATACTTTTTCGCTCCAAGAAAGTGTGACTGGTCCTAATACATCGGATGTTCAACTGCTCTGCAAGTACCATTTTGGTATTTACAGTCCTTAAGAGCTAGAATTTTTTTTTTTTTTTTATTCTTATTTGTTCATTAAAAACTAATATAATATATAATTAATAATCTAATATAAATATAAACATTTATACAATACCCTACCTTTGCCAATAAGCATTATAAGAGAGTGGACTGAGAAAGCTAAAAGCGGTGGTCACAAATATTGGTACTAGAGTCACTGACCAGGGCTACAGAAAACGGGGAGGGACCGCAGCAATGGGGTAAAGAGAACAATTTTTGCTTTTAACTATTTTTATTAACACTAGCAATTAAAGATGGTTAATTATTTCAAATAAACAAAATTAAGATATCTTGAAGGATGTTATTTTGAAAAATAGTTAAAAAATATCTACACGTTTTAAGTGATATGAATTGAATATAACGACAACGATAAAGATAACGTTAAAGTGATTTTAATATAACGTTGGTACAAAGCCTTTTTGGCATCACCTAACATAAAACAATAGATAAAAACATAGAGTGAGACATTTAAAAAAAAACTAAAATATGAAATAAATAGTAACTTATAATTAGTAAGCTAAGAATCGTGTTCAAATACTGATTTATAATATAAGTAATATAAATAAAACACAAATGAATTAGACAGTGTTATCGTAATAAAGGGCATGTCACTGTGTGAATTTCTAAATTTGCTTATATGGAACCTAATTTTTAACTGTTAAAAATATTTTTATAATTATAAAGAATCATTCTTTATTAACAAACGTGATAGTAACACACATGTATACGTTTAAAATTATCGGGTTTATATTATATTATATATATTTTCCACAAACGAATTACCCACATATCTTACCTAAAGCTTCTCCATTTTTTTAAATGTATCTCTTTGTCTGGAATGCGAGTTACACTGTATTTAACTTTATTTTGTAATTTGAATCTTAGGCCTAACAACAAACCTGTTCCTTGATTGAGTTTATTTGACATAAAACTAAACTAAAGTAAATTAAGATAAACTGAACTGAAATGAGATAGTTGTTGATGAAAGTAAGATTGTTGCTTAGTATCTCATAGTTATAATATGTTACTATTCATTGTTTTATATGTTCTAGGTCTCATTTCTATTTCATATCCAAAATTCTATTTACTTAGAAAATTACAATGTACATGATTTTAGCTTTTAATTAATAATATCTTTTAAAGAAAAAGTAGCAAAGTGAAAAGAAACTGAGTGCATGTTTAATAGGGATTTGATACGGTATGGTTTAGTAAGTTTGGAAATGAAAAAAAAAATTTCATGATGCCAATTATTGAATGTAGCGTTATTTCGTTAATTTGTTATTGTTTTATTAATTGAATATGAACCTGTTATAGTAATCTAGAATTTCATCTCCAATGTCACATTTTAATTTTTATACTTCATTGAAATCATCGGAATATTCACTTATCGTCAAATGTGCAGAATAAAATTTGTTAAGTGACATCTGAGTAATCTAATTCGTAAAGATATTTGAACAACGTTTTAAAGAATGCATGCAATAGCATAGTTTACTGTTGCATAAAAATCCGGGGCTTACTTATAAGCGATCAGTCACTTTTCATGACCTGTGATTATATTTGAAATAATTCTCAAACCTACCGATATAGTAGGATAACATCCATTGATTCTGGTTAAATACCACTAAATAATAATAATTAAGATACAAGATACTATTAGCAGCATAAAGGAAACATGATAAGAACAAAATGGTTGAGCAATTTATAGAATATGTATTATGGAATAAAGGCGGCTTTCCAGTTTGCTGGAGGCTGTGAAAGTGCTATAACTTGTTGCTAGAAGGTGCATCTGACTCCATCTGCATAGTTTCCTGGAAAGGTCGGAGGTTTCTTCGAATCGGTTGTTGGTGGTAAGGAAATCTAGATTCTATCGGAGGCGGATCCTGGAGGGAAGGAGGAGTGACTACCCAGGGGCCCCCCTCCAAACAGAAAATAAATAAATAACTTGGACTTTACCCACGAATTTTTATTTGGGACTCTCGGAGTCCCTCTCCTTCTTGGGTGGGATCTGTACCTTCAAAACCTAAGAGCAATTAAATATCAACCCCGGGATATATTGTCCAGAGCCTCCCTTAAGTCTAGATTCACTCTTGGATTTAATTTGTCCTGTTTCTGTTATGTAATAACTCAAATATAAAACTCCAATATAAATCTCCAAAATGAATTGTATTATTTTTTAAGTTACGTGTGGATTAAAAATATCTGAAACTTTGCTAATTATGTTTGTTTTGTCTTTTTTTTTTTTTTTTTGTAAAGTTATGAACCGTCCAAAACATTGAGATATTGCTTTTAACAAGAATATGTTATTGCTGATGTTACTAGCACATGAATTCCTCAATCGTGGTGACAGATTCATTTTTTGAAAATTTGTTACTTGGCACCTTGAACAATTCATATCTTCTATTGTTCTGTAGTTGGCTAGGGGTGTGACAAATTTATTTCCTATCTTGCAGAGAAGATTAATTATGCCTGTTGAAATTACCAAATTCGTGTTAAAAATTAAAGTTTTTAGGTGTGTTGGGACAGGTATATAAATAGAGATTCAGTATATAAGATTTTTTCAGTCCGTTAGGTTACTTTTATCAGGACTGTATTGAACTGCACTCTATGAGCTTAGGCGGACCCACAGCGTCGACTCGCAGATACAGCCCGGGTTATTGGAGTGAAAGCTGTGAAAAAAAGTTTGTATAATCCTGTTGAAATATCTTTACATTCATTGCATTAGTACACCTGAAGTATGACTCAAAATAATTAAGAAGTTAATATCAAAAAAGCACTTAAGTGATTTTTCTAAAAGGAACTTGTCCTTGATGCCATCTTACGAAAGGCAAGAGTCCCTAAACGTGGAACAATGTTTTGACGTCATTATTCGTGAACCACGCCTAAAAGTATTTAGCCAAGGTCGGATTTGGGTTCTGTTAAATCTAACATGATCATATCATTTTAATATTGTTTGTATATAAAACAAAATTTTAAATTTTAACTTAAGATACTCATTTTTGTTTTATTGCTAATTTAAGTTTATCTAAGTTATTTTAATTGTGTTTCTTTTTCATTTCAGGTGAGTGTTGGAGTGTTCTTTTCGTTACAATTGTTATGGTAAGATACTGGGGTAACATAAAGATAAGTATTATTGAATTAAGATCTTATAATTTTTTTTTTTGAACTTTCTTCTATTAACGTTAAAGACGGGGAAAACATTCTGTTCTTAGACTGTGAACTATTCAATACACTCTGTAACAGAAAGCATTAGTAACCACTTCCTTACGCATCCTGCCGCTTGATGCCTTGTGGTTGGTTAGAGTGATATTCTAATGAAACAGGAAATAATATCCTGGTAGTAAACAACATGTGATTGCTAAAATGATAACAACGCTTTATATAAATTATTATGTATTAAATTCGTGCAAACATCAATCTCATTTTTATAAATAACTACATTCTTTCATGCACTGACTTTTCACGTGGTTTAATAATTCATGCAATAGAATATATTGCAAAAAAATATTTTCTACAGTATGCGTAATATTTGTGATTAATATTACGTTTGGATTCTATAAAAAAGTGGGATAGGGTTCGATTGTACATTTTGACTAGGTTTTTTGGATTCGGGGGACCTCAAAACATTTATTTCCGGTAAAATCGTATTCGAAATTTTCGACATGAAATATGAATTTACCAGAAAATCTCATTATTGTTTCAAGAAAGTGAAAATAGTATTGAAAGAAATAAGTCAGGAGAGATGAATAAGAAATAAGTAGCACAACGCCAATGGCCCTTAGTGGTAGAGGTGATAAAAAATGACTCTAGAAATTTATGCCTATTAGAAAAACTAAGCTGTAACTTAGTAGTTCAAAGGAATGGGACTTAAGGAAGAAAGAAGAAAGGAAACCATAAGGAGTAAAATGGGAAGATGAGGTGGACGGAAGTCTTATCTATATCTTGAATAGAGAAGAATTTAAAGAAATTGAGATCAGGTAAAACCAGTGGAATTTCTTTTTAAAATAAAAATCCATTCCATATTGGAATTTGTCCCTGATGAATAATTTGTGGTTATAATAGGGTAAGGGTAGAAAGTTTTAGAAGAAATATTTGAAAAATTGATTATTTTTTTTAGGTTGTTGTATCTGCAAGTTCAAGAAAATTTTTTAGTAATTGGTGACGAAAAAGAGTTACAATTTTTTTTTTTAATTCCTTTTTTAAAATCTATTAATTTTTGTTTTGTTTTATTTAATTGTTTCGATAAATTTCCATGGTTTAGTAAAAATAAAAAAAACCTTCTGTATTTTTCTTACCAAATTATTTACACCAGTGGTTCCCGGCCCATAGAAGTGTGCGGTGCGGTGCCACTAAGCGGGAGTCACATTTGTGTGGCCCACCTTAACTCCCAACTGGGGGCGAAGATATTTGTTTATCCCCTCGGAAAATATTTGTAAATCTTATAGCTTAGAAATGCATTTTGAGTTGCATTCATTCTGAATTTGCCTGAGACACAAGGGAGTTTGATAAAATAGTTCAAACATTTTTTTCTTTTTAATGTCTTATTGAAATTTACAACTGTACATTTATATACATATATCCAGTAAATTTGATTTGAGTTTATAATGCAGTGACGCAGGCATGTGGAGAAACTACTCATTGATAGCACTCTAATGAAGTTTTTACATTACCTGGGTTTGAGTGAATAGAGATTTCATAATGGAAGGAATGGTATCTGGTTTGGGCTAGATCGGTTACATATGGATTATAAGCATTATTGATGATTTTATTTGTGACAAAGTAAGGAGTATTAAGGATTTTGGATTGTAAGGATTGGGTACGAGAGGAATTCGAAGGTTTAGTGAATATCCAAAGCTCAACTCCATATGTCCAGATTGACCTTATTATAGTCATGCAGATCAGTCTGTTGTAACAAATTGAAAGTTTCGACCGTTGGTCTAGTAAGTGCTGTAATAGTCGGAATCGACATACCTTGTCTTGTCAATCTTGTTTGTGGATTCCAGGCTAGTCGTTTGTCCAGTTGTAGCTCAAGCGGATCTATTCGAAAGGGGTAAGACCAACATTATTAAAGGATACTTTAGGGCAGTCAGTTGGTTTACGACAAAGGGTAAAAGTGATTTGATGGGATTTATTTTAATCCTCCAATTAAGACACTACTCTTCGTGGGCTGTGATATGGAATTGGAGAGTTTGGGATGCACTTGTGGTGTTGACGATGGGAACGAGGATACTACCTTGAGGAACACCAGCGCACTGATAATAGGCGGAGGAATAGGAACCAATGTGGTTTACTTGGAATAATCTATCAGTGAGAAAGAAATGGATGATGAGAAAGTATGTTAAAGTTAGGAATTTACGGAATTTGTAAAGCATACCCGGGTGTCAGGCTAGATCAAAAAGTTCTAACTTTAAATCAGCATTAAAAAAAAGTGAAGCCAAACCCTCCCTTGGCCAACGCTTAGGCTCGCGCTGAAGTCCCCCGCGGGACTGGTCGAACTGGGAAACACCACTTTTATAGTTTTACACTTACTAGTTAGTCCGAAAATACATTTCAGAGAAGTCGGTTAGCTTTTGGAAAGGATCTATGGTATCTAGGCCTTGTATCTAATTTATAATGATATGTAAACCTTTGGAGCGAGAAAATTCAGATGTAGGTTAATACTAGGGATGGTCTTGAGGGATATAACTAAAGAATCGTGTTAAAGAAAGCAAGTGGCGGTGTAAGTTCTGAGCAAGTGAAAACATTAGTCGATTAACAAGTTAAATTTCGATTGTCGGCTCGAGATTTGGATCGATTGGATGCTGGGATCCGATGCGGGTGCCGTGATAGGCCCCTCCTACGCTTTTACAGCAGGTCTTCGAGCTCCTTGTCACGAACTACTTTTACCTTTCTCATGTCGGCTAAATGGAATTCTACCCTTTTATTACCACAGGTACATTCTTCGTCCGATGAAATGTTTGGTCATGGAAGTTTGGCAAAGCCCCACATGATTTAATACCGTAAGTCGTTAAAGTGTACATTGAATGGGGTTGGTGAAAGGACTATATATTACTGAAAAAAACAAGCACATGTTTTGTCATGTGAAAAAAGGACATAATGTTACACCAGATGGATATATTATAATAAAAGTAAACCGAGTAGAATATTTTTTTATACTTCTCCGGAGTCATAAAACATATGTATTTTAGTTAATTGAATTTCACTAACTGATTCTTTTTAATTGATTTTTTAAAACACAATAAGTCATCTTAGTAACTATCTATTTTATTTACAATATAACTTAATCGTAAATTATATTTAGTCGTAATTATGATTTATTTATTTTATGTTTAATACCAATTCAGTTATTGAAATAGGATTAATACTTGATATTTTCAATACTCCAGAACCGCGCATATTGGCATTAATGATACACCCTAAATCTATCGAAAATGAGATTTCTTGAGAATGATTTCATATCTCAGGAAGTATTTGGCGCCCAAACGTATATTTATGCACACAATGTTAATTTATCTTTAAAGTAGTTGATAACGATCTTCGTGGGACTAGCTGTTTCCATATTTACTAAAGTAATGTCTAAAAATGGTGATTCCTTTCTTTTGAAAAAAAAAATTTAACGTATAGCGGCTTCCCTAAGTCTCAAATTTTAACTAAATTTGTATACTTCAAAAAAAAAGGATGATACATAGTGTTTTTCGTACGGTAGATAGTTTCTGAGGTATTTAGCATAGAATGAAAAATTAGCGAAAATTTTAATTTTTTTTCAGTCGTATGCAGAGGTTGCAAATCAAATTTGTGTTTTGATTTATATTAAAGTTTAATCAAAACCTAACAACAGATCCAGAAATCAGAACTAGTCGATCTTTTTTGTTATTTAATTTTTTTCTCTCCGTTTCCTGGACTATACAGGCAGTTAATTCTAGATTAAAATCGATCCCCGAAAAACGTGAGTTATTATTTACCGCCAACTTCTCTTCGAGTTTGCTAAAGCCGTTTTTGGAAAACATGATTTAATACCGCAGGTTGTTAAATTATTTTGAACGGAGTTTGTGAAAGGACAGTATTTCATTGCAATCATAATAAGTTGTTTTGCTATGTGAAAGGACACGATTTGACAGCAGTGTGGCAGGTGAAATCTATCAGCCATTTAGTAGTTTTCTGCTTTTAAGGATAATTTTCATTTTGTCCAGAATTATTAATTTTCTTATTTTTAATGTCTAATGTCTATGTTAATGACTAGAAATTTCCAACTTATTCCATCGCTTATTCATTTTCACAACTGAAATCACGATTATTAGAAAGTTTTTTTTTATTGGTCCTCTTTTCCATGATACCAGCAAACAATCTCCCTCATCTATTTGTCACAAGATATTTGCTTTCTTAATAAATTTGATAATACATTTGATATCAAATATATACTTAAGTCTAATTTTATAAATTATACGAATTCTGATTATAAAAATAATGTTTGAATACAATTTTTAAATTTTAACTATAGTATCTAAGTATCAGAAGACGTCAAAATTAATGATAAGATGAATCGTTGAGTTATTTTAATTTTATTGTAGGTATTCACAGTATATCAGGTATTCACATTTAATATAAAAAAAAAATCAACAAGTTAGAGGGGTGGTCAAGATTAATACAAAAATGTTTAAAAAAAACATAAACAAAAAACAAAAGACCCCTCCTGCCTTCTCTACACATTTTTCGTCCCAAAACTATGTTTTTAGTTTCGTACTAATACATTAGCAAAATCCGCATGTCGTTAACCTGTTTAATACTTAAGGTCTTTAAAGTTCACTGAATGAAGTTTGTGAAAGGGTTATATTTTATTGAAAAAATAATCACTTGCTTTGAAGTGAAATGATTTGATAATTTAATTATTGATGTTGGTCGAAAACTCAAAGGCAGGAATTCAAATTCAGAATCGTTTTCAAAAAGAAAAGGGATTCATAATTTTTTGACATTCGAAATTCGAAAATTGACGTTTTATTAGAATCTCATTTTTTAAAGTTAAGCACACTGCTTCGACTTATTTTAGTCCTTTCCTAATATCATGGTTTGTTAAAATTTGCGGTTAAATGTTTTCTGACTGGTATCTAATACGTTCTGTGGACACGAGCGACACCTGTATTAGGCTACGTGTTATACGTTTAAGCACGTACTACGAACATGTTTTAACGTATTTAATTTTTTTTCACGATTTTGTTTAAAACAGATGTTTATTTAAAGAAGAGAAAGATTGAGTTGGCAAAATTTCATGTCTCAGTTTTCTAATTCTCGATGAAATCCTTTTTACCCTGAAGGAACTCTATTGTTTTATTTTTTAAATACCTTGGTGATTATCATTAATTCTAATTATTACTAATTAATGTAAAATATTTTAGGCTATTGCATATGAGAAATGTATAGTTTTGATTCTATTAAATTACATGACTTCTTATCGTCTATAAATAATTTATTAAAAACGTATTCAAGGCTGTTTTTATATTAATTTTCTCTTCTTTTTTTTTTTTTTTTTTTTTTTTTTTGTGTGTGTGTGTGTGTGTGTATTCGTTGTTAAAAAAGCGAAAGGAAGCCCTATTTATGAATTATTAAAATATGGATTGGAAATTCATTAGAGTTGTTTTTACCTTCCATTGTCTTTGAATTTCATTAAACCTCATTTTAATAATAGCTTGTTAATTCTATATATTAATTTTTTCCTGTTATGAAGAAACAACACCTATCTTCTTATTATTAAAAAGACAATGCGCAATTTACCGCTTTAGTTGCGACACCTCAATATCCGCGAGGGTGGGTCGTTTCTTTGTTTTATCTTAATGATTATTAATTATTAATTAGCTAGGATGGTTGTTGTTACTTCGCTGGTTTCATGGCGTGCACAGGGAAAGTGCGTAATAATTAGATTTCATATTCATTCATTCATTTAGTCCTATGTATGTTCAAACCTCAAGAATATTGAAATGTTCATTGACTGTCGGTGCCGAATCGAAGTTACACATTAGCTAAGTTTACTTTCAGTTTAGTGGAATATTAAAATGGTTTTCTATTATCTTTTGAATAACTAAAAACTGAAATATGAATGCTAATAGATATCACCTCGTTTAATAGTTCTGGAGATAGTTTGTCAAAAACCAATTTTTTTTTCTAAATAACAAATATTAGGTGAATTTAATTTGGTAAATATCTGGGGTTCTATCAGACCTACAAGTCTATCATCACTCAAACTGAAGCGATTTAGTTTATCATGCATTTAATGTAATTAATTGTTAATTGTTAAAGTAGCAATTTTCCAAAATAAATTCGAAATTGTTAATTTTTCTTTATTTATAAACTTATGTTTTTTTGAAAATTGTATTTCGGAAACTACTGAACGTTAAGTATTCTGTCAATGCTCAAATGTTATGCTCTTAATATAAGTTGTTTTTGTGATCACGATTTTATAGTAAAAACTTATATATTAGTCCTAACGTGTTGGCCAGAATTTCAAGTCTTCATCAGATGCATGAACAAAAACAAGAGAACAACCACACTGTATAAAAGTAATTACAGAATGATTAGAAGATAAGAAAATAACTAACATATTAGATACATAAGGTGTTGAAAAACATCTATAGTCTAAGTATTACAAGAAGATAAAGGTTATATGTGAGAAGTAATATTAAAATTAAGTAAGAGGAAAGAACAAATAAAATACATATGAAAATCTAGTTAGGAAATGTATGTATAAAATAAAATTAATTAAAATAAAATGATAAAAAAATTGGAAAATAAAACGTTTATCTAGGTAATTAGATAAGTAAGTTAAATAACAGGATTAAAGAAATAAGATATAAAGTTATATAATCCAAATAGAAATATAAAAAATCTGAACATTTCAATTCAATAATAATAATTTAAGATTAAAATTATGGGGAAAAATCAAAAATGTATGTAATTAATGAAATATAAGTAAAATACTTGTAAAACTCATTAGTTGTTTAAGTTTTTTCATTTATGATTAATTTTTTTTCATTGATATTATTAAATCATTAATTGTATAATTATTATTATTGTTTCTTATTTTTACTATTTTGATTATTTGTTTGTGACTGACTTATTTTTATTATTCGAAAGTAGTTATAACTCTGTAAATAGTTATGGGTGTTATAACATATAGTATATTAATACTATTTATTTGTTTCACAATAATACATTACAATATCTATTTTTTAAACCAAATAAATAGTATTAATATAAATAATATAGAAAAGGTTAGAATATTCATTATAACCTTTTCTATGTTACTCATATTAATATGAGTAACATAGAAAAGGTTAGAATATTCATTACAATAATGAGAATAGGGGGTTTACCCCCCTTCATCAGATTTTTACCAAAATGAATTGTTATCCAAAGAATAATTTATGAAAAGGAATTCATTATAATTTTTATTATAGTCATATTTAGACTAATTACCTTAATATATTATATACGAATTATTATTAACATAACATTATTCTCAATAACACATTACTATATGCGTGTTTTAAACGAAACTTAACGTTAAGCCATATTGATGATTATTAAGAGCTAATCAAGTTATTTTGATAGTATACCATACAAGGCCGATCTGATAGTATAGAAATATAAAAGATGGGCTTAAATTTTAGCAAATTTAAATAACTTTATGATAGGTTTTATCAATTTATTAATTTTTATTTTGTCATATATAGCTTTAAAGAAATGGAGCACTTAATGAAAAAGAGCTAAGTATTTTAAGTTTTTTGTTCATTGTTTCATTATTTGTTTTTATGACCAATAACATACATTTTTTTTTTATTGATACAACCTAAGATTCTTTTCTTGTTTAAAAAAAAAATAAAAGTAGGCTTTTATTATTTAAAAAATATTCAACAAATAACAAACCCCATCTTTGTAAGAATTAGGTTCACCTAATCCCCCCTTTTTTCATTATATCTCCGTCACTAGTTAGCTAATTTACCATCTTACGATTTAAGAATTTTTTCCTTCTACTTCGATCTACTCCTAGATTCTGGAAAGAGTTCTCCAGGGGATTACTGGGAAGACATCAAGTATTCAAGAGCCCCGTGGAAAAGCGATAGTCATGTAAGGAATTCCTCTCACCTTGGAGAGAATTGCATTGTACTGTCTTTGCTGAGTGCAACTGTCACCATCTAATTAGCATAGCTGTCTTAGAATGGAATAAGTGCTTTAATCAGATCCAATCTGTCTTCAATCAATTTTATTTGTGCTATTGAAATGTGATTAGAATTTGAACAATTTTTAAAATTTGTAGTAATTTATTAGGAATTTAATATTTCACAATTTATTGCATTGAAATAATTGTTGAAAAAAATGTCATAATTTTTACTTACATTTAAATTCGAAAAAAATGAAATCGTTTAATATACTCAGTTAAAGGTCCACTGAGTCCAAATAAGTGATACATAAATTATATTGCATTAATTTAAATTATGTTGTTTAATTTTTTTTTACACATTTGTATTCATGTTTAGTGTTATTTTTTTATTTTAGCTTCTATAGTAAGTGTTAAAAACTTCCCTGATCTCCTTCTTTATTTATTTATTTATACAATAAAGCAATAATCCAGTAGCTAGCGGGCGGTGATCCTGCTTGTCCAACTGTTTGGAGTAATATGAATAATTTTTGAGTGGTGGACCGGTAATTTTCTTTTGAGGTAAGATGCTAGTATGTTTCCTTCGTTATTTTAAATTAATTATATGAAAGAAGAACTGATTGTAGTATACGTATAATTTTTAGCCTATTAATGTCTTTTTTTATATATCATGAAGTATCTTGAAAATAAATTTTGATAATTTACCAATTTTTATTACTATTTTGAATAAAAAAAATCAAATAAGCTATTTCATTGTTACATTTCTGTGGTCGACCATGTGAAATGTAAGAAACAATTTTTTAAAAGTTTTTGTTTTCCGGTGAAATATAGTTCTAAACTACTCGTGATAGTATTAGTTCCTACAATAAATTATTCAATAATACCTCAAAACGGAAATACTGTTTTTTTTAACCCATCTTCCTCCCTCAATCTACACTACTTTAGTAATAGTAACCGTTTTGAAGGAAGTTGTTGTTGGTTAGGGCTTTTGGGCGTAAAACCTTAAGGTCATCAACGCCCACGCTTCTCACTTTATAATTCTATTTCAAGATTTGAAATAATTTAATTGCTAAATAAGTTTGAATAATTAATTATTTTAGATTTTCTTAATACATCTGACAAACTTTTGGGTTTAGATCTTATTCAAAAAATTATTCCTTTTTAAGAAAATTAAAACCATTTCTATGTTTTTTTGGTCATCATTCAGGGCATCTGAAACACTCGGTCCCACTCCCAATCTACGTAAGTTCATGCAATAGAAATGACATTCCTCAAATATGTGACTGACTGTAAGTACACTGTTGCAGTATTGACATTTTGGCGGTGGTTGCTTATTGATCAGGTATGCATGAGTTAAATTCGTATGACCTATTCTCAATCTGGCTATAGCTACCTCCTCCCTGGGATTGGAACGGTTTGATGTGGTCCATGGTTTAATCGTTTTTTTAACAGTTTTTAATTTGCTTGGCGGGCTTTCATTCCACATGGCTTGCCAACTATCTAGTATTTCATTTTTCATCGGGAGACTTATTTCTTGGGGTGTCAGAATGGCCGCGCCCCGACCCGGAAGGGTAAGACCATTTTGAAGGAAGTATTTATATTTATATTTGAAGGAAGTATTTATTTTTTTAAATCTAATCATTGTTGTTTATTTTTTAGCAGTCAATTATGATTTATTATTATTGTTAATTATATCAATCACTGCTGTAGAATTTAAAAAAATGGATTATTGAAATTCTTTCATGTATAATAATCACAGAATACTTAAATCATTTATTTTTTGTATTGTTAAAAAAGACAATGGATTACTTGGATTTGTTTTGTTGATTCCTTCCTCTATGTTGCTATCTGATCGTATTGGTTTATGAATTAATTGAACATCGTTAAAGGGCAGTCTGCCGGAACATCTATAAGTCTTATCACATCGCTATCATCTGCACTCTATCGACATTCTCATGCTCAATTATCTTGGCTATACTTTATCCATACATCACTGGATCAGATATAAGCTCATTGGCGTCGTAATCCAGAGTCGAGTTGGACGCCTGAGATGAAGAAATCTGATAGAGAGGCTTGCTGACGTCCTAGTTCATAGAAGCGATTTATGAGTCTAGTTGAGGCTATAATTGCAGTGATTTCTCGCTCTGGACTAATGACAGCTACCGACAGTTGAG
Organism: Halyomorpha halys; assembly: GCF_000696795.3. NCBI lineage: Eukaryota > Metazoa > Arthropoda > Insecta > Hemiptera > Pentatomidae > Halyomorpha > Halyomorpha halys. The sequence goes on along the minus strand of NW_027108761.1, from coordinate 1,875,609 downwards.
GTGACAGTCCTAGGCGAAGTATCGAGTTAGTTTTCTCCCTAGGTATCTGGTGCAACGCAGCTCGTGACGATACATATTCAGTTCTGGGTCTGGCCGGGTAAAGGTCAACCAATTTCACTTTTCCACTTTTCGATTTATATTGTCTGAGATATTCCTTCCTGTCAGTGGACTATTAGCATACAATTTTAGTGGTCGATTTGCTAAGGATCGTAGTATCTCGTCGTTAAGTTCTCGTATTACAAATGTAAAGTATAACATTTATATGGATTATTCAAAAGGTTTTGGTATCCTTTCGCTCCTGTGAAAATTTTGAGTGATGTAAATTGGATCTTCTTAACCTCCTGACTATACAGGATTCGACATTCGACGTTTTAGTTAGAAATTTTTTATTTATATGTTTAGAGAACCTAAAAAAGATAGAAATATCAATATTTTAAATAAATAATCCTTACAATGCATGACTTGACTTCTAGGCCGCCCTCTGTTTTTTGTTCTATCTCCCCCAGATTAGGTAATTTTAGTTCTCGTGACCACCGCTACTTTTTTATTCTGGTAATTTCTTTGTCGTTCTCATAGTGTAGCCCATTTCCAGATCAGAACAGTTAAAGTACTTCACGCTCTCGGAAATAGTTCTCTTGCTTTTAGTGAGATATTCATGCTTAAAAAAGTTGACGATCTGCTCTAATGGGTAATCAGATAAATATAAACGAGTATTACTATTATTAGGAACTAATTAAAATATAATAAACAACATCCTTGTGTCTCTAATATATCGGTAAACAATTAGCCCGTCCTTATTTTCGCAAAATCTGTACTGAAAAAAAAGAAGATAAATCATACTATTAATTATCGTACTACATAATTTTTCCATCACTACAAAAAATTTAAACACATATTGGGTTCTGAAATTAATTACGTTTCTATATCCATAATCAATCATGCAGTGCCCATAGATACCTTATCTTTGATTCGGAGGTCATATTTTCCTTACTGCGTTTTGTACAATAATAATTAAGAAGTACACATTTTTTAATCGTTTTAGCCTAAATTTTGCTAAAATTAAAATTACGTGCCTTCTTTTGGGAGGTTTTTCATTTACCTTATGTTAATTTTTTTTTAAATAAATGAATTGACCATTTAATTTTTTTGAGAAAGAAAGATTTTTTCTTATTTCAATTTTTTTAAGTCTTAAATATATTATCAGTATTGTTTATATCATCGAATCGATTGCTAGTTGGCATCTATCTCCTTTTAAATATTTTGCGACGTAGATAATTTTTTCGTGGACTTTTCTGTTGTTATTATTTTTTAAATCTTATTATCATTTGTTTTAATCTATAATTTTTAACTATTTAATCAATTAGTTTATAAAAAAATCCCTTGCATTATACTTAAAAATATATATCCTTTTAAGGGTTTTTTGTATTAATTGTATTTGTCTCATATTTTTTCCTTTAAATTGAGAAAAAAAAAGAAGATATAATTTGTCATAAAATAGATTAGACATTTATGGAACATCTTGCTAGATTTTATTTCTTTGAAAACTGTTTGTAGTTAGGGCAACGTAGACATAAGGGCGTAGACACCTCTGTTCATCGAATTACACCAAAACTCAAATCCTCAATGTCTTCCCCGTCGTCTTCCCATCTACGTTTTCGTCGACTGTAACGCTTGCTCGTCGGATTATTGCTATGTAATATTTTAGTGATTCCTTTCCTATCCATTCTTTATAAACCCAAGGTAATGAGGCAAGTAAAAGTATGAAATTAAAGTTTCGATAATTATTTATTCTAATATCCAGGAACCCATACACAAATATTATTACGTCCTCTCTCACGACCTTCTATTGTTTTTAGTTGTATAATATTGAATTAAAATATTCACAAGAGTCATTAAAAAATCGTGGAGGGATTAGTAAAATGGTAATGGTCTATTGATTTTAATTACTAAAAGATGTATTATTGTTTTAATAATCCATTCAACTTGTTGGTTTCATTTGAAAATTTCTCTAGAAATATTTGTCTAATAGCCTAAAATCGAACCCAGTATAGATTTTAGATTCAAAGATTTTATTTGATGTCTGATTAAGATACTTCTACTACTACTTTTAGTATCTTTTTTTATTGTGTAACTGCTCTAGTGAACTTTTTCAATGATTATTCCTATAGATATATTTTCATAAATGAGATAAGTTGTCTCCTTTCATTCATGCGATCGAGATCCCATGTCATGGTGATTATTCAGATTCAAGCAGCGATCAGATGTCTCCATCAAAACATATCGGTCGGACAGTTAGAAAGTAGAGGCTAGTTATTATTGTAGTACCAGCCAAGTTGTCCGAAGTCCTATGCGACTTGAAATTGGATCTCCTCTCTCCCTTTCGACGGAATGTTAAATCATGTCCGGTTTTGGCGGTAGGTCCTGTCGTACCATTCACTTGGAAAGTTTCTCACTGCCGTATCCCCATTCGTAGCACAGCCATGGGTTTTTATTTTAACAGGAAAGGGGGGTCTAGATATGGAGAGAATTTGTTTTGAACGAATTACCTAGCCTATTTCACCTTTCCATTTCCTTATTGGGCAATACGAGTAGTTACGAAGATGGGAGCATTTACAGCTTACTATCTTATATGTACACCTAAATATTTTCATTTCAGTTGGTTTGTACGTTGCTTAAATGAATTCTCTACGAAAAGTGTCCAAACACTTACTTTCTTTTGGTCCGAATTTGGATTGTAAGCGCTCCTACGACGTGTTTATAAATACTTGTAAAATTTCCAGTTCATTATTTGGTATTTTATGTAAAATAGATTATATCACATTACCTCTAAAATAAATTGTCATTCTTCACATTTTTTGAGACATGCTACAAAAGGTCATGACAAATCTATATGATAATATATTCTCACCAACGCATAGAAGTCGATCCGTAGAATAAACATACACTCATTCTTAATTCCGAGACAAATTTACCCATTGATAATTTGTTCCATGTTATTTAATTATAAATATATCATTTATTTGTTACTCTATTTCGTGGCTGTTGAAGCAATTTGATGTATTCCTAGTTCTTCTAATTTGTAAAGTTTATATATAGATAAAGTTTTTTATTGATTTAATTTATTAATGATACATATTTTTGAGGGCCAGTCGTCAACTATATTGTAGCGATATTTCAAACATTTATTGTTCTTATGGGCATTCAGAAAAGTAAAAAAACAGTTTTCTTTTTAGAAAAGAATCATCTTAATTAATTATTTAGCACTGAACCGTACAGCATACGATTTTGATTAGTCCTCATTTTTATTTAGCATTATTTTACGTTCTGATATTCTTAAAACAGATATCAAAAAGAATATTCGTAACATGAAGACATGAAATATTTTTTATGATAGCCACAATTTGTTATAAAATTATATCTTTGTAAGGTTGTTCGCTAAATACCTGTGTTTGAACTAAATTTACGCTTCAATAGTGACAAAATTGTTCACTTATTCATATAATATAATTTTATTTAGAATTTCACAATTCGTCAGTTCTGAAACTTGGATTTGGATGGTTTAGACTCTGGCTGATATAATAAAAAAATTCAGCTTTGTACTAACATCACTTGATCATTTTTACCTCTAACACAAATATATTGTATTACTCTTTTAATTTATCAATATTATAGTGTGTATATTTATAAAAATCATCTGCATTTTATTTTTGTTTAAAATTATTTAAATATTGTTTCTGTTATTTTATGTTGGGAAGCCATGCTACTTCCTTGCAGATAAACTCAGTCGAAAGTGACGGTTATGTCATTGCTATTGTGAAACAATAGAAGCGCCTTTGACCTACTCCGATGACAAATATATATTCAGTTCTTATTGTTCGTTATCTGCTTGAGTTAGTAAATAAACCGGTAACTGTCATTCTTTCTTATATAGACAAATAAAATTAAAAAAATTGTTTCCCAATCTAGAAGAAACGCTTCCAACGAACCAGAGCAAAACTTCTTACTCAAAAAGTTTGTTTTTAAGTACCATTTTAAATACCAAATACTTTTAGTATTTAAAAAAATGTTTTTCATTATAAACTTTCATTTATTTTGGGGAAAAACTGTTTCAAATAAAAAATAATTCTCTCCCATTTTGGGAGAAAAGTATGTCAAATAAAAAAATCTTTTTTCTATTTTATTGATAGATATTACAATCTGCCACACAGTTGTGGGCAATAGATAATAGTGATGAATGATCTCATACATACTAAAATAAAGTAAAAAAAAAAAAAAAAACTCTTAAAATATGTACAAACAAAATAATAGACAAGATGAACATAATCAAACTATCTGTATGAAAAATAAATAAATAAAATAACATAATGATAAAAAAATATATAGAATATTTACACAATCGACCTGAGGATCCCTGAGCCCACTCTATCCCCCACGTGTGAGGGGTAGAGCAGAGCTCAAAAGATTCCAGCGCATCCCTCTCGCCGCATCACTGGTAATGTAATAAAAAATTCTGTCAATTATTTTCATAGATTTGCATCTAAAGTGTAATTTACACTTTAATGAAATACTTTTTTCTATGTATCTGAATTATTTCCAACGATGTATTGAATTCAAGACCTAGGTATAGACCTCTGATTATTACGAGAAACGGCCTATAATTCGAGGTACGGTAGGACGCTTTCATTAAAGCGGACGCTCCTCAAAGCTACTTAAAGATTAGCTTACTTGAGAATAATTGCCCAACGAAGACTCTCCGGCAAATACGCAATTACTGTTAGTGTCGGTTACTAACACTTATTACTTACTGTTAGTATCATTTTTTATTAAACTGTATCAATCTAAAACACAAGATACAAAAAATATATTTTGATGTATTAATGTGTCTCCGATTATTTGTCTGGATTATATTATGAATAAAGATACATTATGTTTTATTCCTCCAATAATTAATATCTTTGCAGATTATTTGTTTTAGTTCTAATTGATTTTCGTTTAATGTGAAAAATATTTCTCAAATTACGTTATCTCCTTGGACACAGCTCAATTTGACTTACTTATGTAATTGGAAAAAACAAAAACAATATATAATATAATGATTTAATGAGTAATTATAATTGTAGTTTTTATCGAGTTAAAAAGAAACGATAAAGGTCGCATGCGAGAAGGAAACAGGTAACAATCAACAATTATAAAACCCTAGTTTACTTCCTCATTTAACTAGTGGTAATTGGTCTGAATTAAAATGATATATTGAATTAAGGAATAAATAATATACACAAATAGAAACAATGGTTTTAAGCCAACATTTTCGTTTAAACGGTAAATGTAGCAGATTCAGAATATGTTTGCGGATGTTCAGAAACTCTTCTTATTAAACTTTAAATGTTCCTAAAACATGATTTTTAAATTATAATATTCGAAAGGAATGATTATTTCGGAAGTCCATAATGTTGGGAAAAATTAATTTATTGTAAAAAGTTAAAAATTTTAAAATGTATTCTTGAAAATTCCAACGGTCACTGAATACATACGAACTTACAAGTTTTAATGAAAAATTACTGGGACATCCAAACACACTTGTAGGACAAATGGCCACGATTCTCATTCCTGAGAATGCTTGCAGCAGACTTGAAAGAACGAGGATGAGGTACCTGCTAACATAAGAAAGTAAGAAAAGCCAGAGAAGAGGTACAGCTTGGTGCCGTTCTTCATGCCTTAAGGCGGATCTACATGTTGGCCAAGCCGTGGCGAAGTCAGGCATGCGCGAGCATGTGGATGGATGGCTTGGCTTGGCTAGTACGAGTTGGCCTAAGCTCGTTGCCGATCCGTCGAGAGTCGAATTTTTAGACACAGATCAATGGGAGTTCGTGAGAGCGCTCGTGTAGCATTTTCACTATTGTTCTTTGTTTAGTTGCAACTGAGATTTGTTAGTAGGTTAAAGGTGTTTGTTGTTACTTGTTATAATAAGTTTTATATTTAAACTTATTCATTTGTATTTAATTTCATTTAATCTCCTTTCATTTTCTTTTTTTTTTTGTAATAAAAATAATATAATCCCATTGCAATGGCTGAAACCACTTGTACGTCCGCCATACTAGCCTCTCTGAAAAACACTGACATGTGGATGGACCGCTCGGACGGTTCCTTTGCCGAGCATTTGTAAAAGTCTCCGATTCGCAACGAGTAGATCCGCCATTACATGCAATTAATTAATTCAATGTAATAGTCGGGCAATCTGCTGATTGTCGATTTTATAACAGGTATGGATACAAATAAAAAGAGAAAAAAAAGTATTCTATATGTTTTAGAATATTTAATGGATATGAAAATCAAAATGAATTTTATTGAAAAATAATTCAAAATTTATAATACACTTATGCACATTAGACGAATTATATTCATGATATTACTTCCATATATTTATGTAAAATAATAACTAATAACTAAAATACTTTAGTTTTACTTGCTTTTTTTTAAGGTTATTTATTACAGTATATATTTTGGATATTTATATTAATAATATTAAATTTTAAACAAGAGGTTTCCCTGGAGTTGTTAAATTTTGTGATGTTTCCTTGTTTAAAAAAGTTAAGAATCTTAAGTTATTTTTCTCCCGTTTCTTTTTTATAAGTAGGCAGGCCATTCTAGATTTTTAGATTTTTTTTTTTTTTTTTGTAGGATAAAATTAATGATATAGTAATGATTCTCTGGACATAAACGACGTCATAAATACTAGGATCAGATCTCGTGGGAGCGGCTAGTGCTCAGTTATATATCCTTGTATAGCTTGTTAGGTTTTTTTTTTTTTTACTCTTATGGTGTTACCTGATTGTGAACCGTTTTACTAGTAGAAGTATTGAAAGCTGAAGGGGAAAGCGATCGAAGGATTAAGCAAGCAATTCACTTATAGATTTTATGGAAGTTAGTTTAGACAAGACAGATCATAGTTGACTGAATCAGACTGAAGATAGTTCAGTTGATAAAATTGGTTAAGGTTAGGTAATTCGTATAATATTGACTAAATATAAAAATTAACATTAATATTAAAATATAATATTGTTATGAAAGAGTATTTTATCATAATATGATTTGAATTTTAAGATCAATATGAAATTCTTAATTGTTATGATTTTTCAATAAATTTTGATTTTAAAAAATACCACAGAACTTCATTTTACTTCTTATTTAATACAACATAGTTCGCATAGATTTGTTTTTTCAAGTTCAATTTGTAATGGTAATATCTTTCCATTTAAGTAAATCCATGTTTTTCAAATTCTTTACTGTTCATACTTCGTAATGCGTCCTTGAATTTAACTAGCATAGTGAAGTCTTATTACAAAATGTATGATGTCATTGTCACAATTACAATTTTAGGTTGATTAATGTTGAATTAGGAGGTGGCACAGAGGTAAAGCGCTGTGCAAATTAACGGCAAGAACCTGGGTTCAAATCCAGCTGTAACAAATAATTATTTATTATGTTACTTTAACGAGGTGTCAACCCTGTGGGTTTTAGAACCCTCTTTGGTTTTGAAAAAATCACTCTCTTGTATAACCATTGTCCAGAAAACAGTTCACTACCTGATAATGAACTGCTGACTCTTCATGGTGTGTAGAATTTCACATTATTATTACAATTTTAAACGAATACTATTTCTCTTAAATTAGGCAGGAAACGAACTATCTTGTTATTTGAATACCATTTTTTTAAAAATCATATTTCAAATCGTCATTTTGGGTATTATAGTATAATATGAAATAACGAAAATCATTATTTTCGGATGTTATTTATTTCTTACTTTTCGGAATAATAAATTAACTGCTTGGAATAAAATGAAATCCCATTTTTAGATAACATATTTGAATATCAATATTGTTTTTAATTGAATCAGTTAATTTATATCTACTGTAATAATTCCTTCTTGAAACATATGATTTAAGACTTCTAATTACTACCTTACAAAGTACTGAACACCTGACCCTTCATGGGTTGTTGTGGTACAGATTTTAATTTTTAATTTAATTATTGCAATCCAAAATCCTTCATAAAATCCTCAATGCTCCTTACTTTGTCTCAAATAAAATCATACATATAGACCTTAATGTTCCCTATGTAACCGATCTAGCCCGAACCAGATATCACTCCTTCCATTATAAACTCCCTAACCACTCAAACCCCCTACTTTCTAACCTTACATCCTCTTCCATACCTGGCAATCCTCCGAGGCGCCTGAAAAGAAGATGGCCACGAGACCAGCTAATGTAAAATGTCATTAGAGTGCTACCAATCGGTAGTTTCTCTACACGCCTGTAACACCCCAATTTAACTTAGATCAGATTTACTAAATGTATTATGTATGTAGTGTATAGTTGTAAATAGCAATAAATAAATATTAAAA
>NW_027108761.1:1864881-1867028 GCF_000696795.3 Halyomorpha halys | reverse complement strand
TGGTTCATCCCATATATATTTTTTTTTTTATGTCCACTACGTAGTTATTTAACAAACGCTGTGGTTAAATTCAGAGTGGAATAAGTCTACTGATCGTCATTTTTAGGAACGAAAGGTTTAACTTTATTCTCCTTAAATGTAAAACCTAAATTTACTGGATTCAGCAGATTAACTATGTTTTAATTATTTACTTTTGTAATCCACTTGAATACTAGACTATACCAATGAAGAAAATAAAAATTATGATTATTCACCGTACCGATACTGTCAGCAATGCACTGGAATGTAGTGCTTTCAGTCTCTTATTGCTTCCTGTTAAATTTAATTATTTCATGGGGGCCGTCCGTAACTCAGATGGTTAGACCCAAGTCTATCGATCTGAAATCTGATGGCGGCGCAGGTTCGAATCTGGTCTGTGGGAGTTGAATTTTTTCTTTAAGTGGTGGTCCTACAAAATGAAAAATTTGACCCCTCACCATAGTTACATTAGGTTGGTCTCCTGTAGATAACTAGACAAACATCACCTTCTCTGTGGTTATTGCCATAAAAAATATTTCATGGGTTAGATGTTAGTTCTGATAGTAGATTGGAAATTCCAGTAGCAGTTTTGTTTCTCGTGACCATTCCATTGTTGCTAAATATCTGTCTTAATTCATTACTCTTTACGGTCTGAATATTGCTAGAAGGAAAATTAACTTTCAGGTCCTGGCTATTATGGGAGACGTCGCTTTCGGAATTACTGGAGTTAAAACTTTCATTTCAATAGTGATGAAGTTTAAACATTGTCCAAGTCTAGTTATTGAATGTTTATATACTATTTTTAATATTAAAACAAATGGTTTTAAAATTTTTTTGAGATTAAAAGAATATGATAGTTTAGTACATAAGTACATTCAAGTTCAGATTATAATGATTCGTTTCATCTTCGTTAATGTTGATGTCTATAGCGAAATAAATACAAATTAGACGTTTCCCTGTAGTATTGGATTTCCATTATTAGACCCTTGTTTGGAACTAGTAATGTCTAAGTAATTTAATATTCAGTTAATGTTATGAAATATTCATTGTATAGTAAAGACGCTATATTAGAGTTTTATCAATTTAATAATATGTTTAATTTAGTGACAACCTTGCTTCCTCTTCCATTCCATCTTCCAAGGCGCCTGAAAAGAAGATTGCAACGAGACCTGGTAATGTAAAAACTTCATTAGAGTGCTACCAATTAGATTTAAATAGCTAGGCATCAGTTAGGTACGTATATTTGAGTCAGTATCAGACATAGTAGAAAAAACACTAATATTATTCAAAACATAACTTTTTGGTTTTTTATACAATTACAGAAGATTAAGGTTTTTTTTTTCAAAAAATAAAATCTTTAAAAATCTTGTTTTTTTTTCAACTTGGCATTTTAATAACCCTATGACAGGAAAAAAAAGGAATTATAAATTAAACATAATCAAACAACATAGAATAAAAAAAAATAGATCAATTAAAATGTACTATAACATTTTTTTAGCTTAAATAGCATTGACTTTCAGAGCTTAAACCTCAAAGGTCAATATCTTTATTACAAATTTAATGAAGAAAGTATTTATTGTAATTACAACGGTGTTTCGATAACTTTACTACTTCCTATAAACGATAAAGTGAAATCGTCCTTTAGCAAAGGAATCGTGGACCATTTTGCGATCTCCCGACGGATTTAAACGCACTTCATTCAATTATGCAAAGAGAAACCCGAGCAATCTATGTTGTACGCTTGAATTGTTTCAAGGAAAGGGCTTTGACAGTGGCAGAATAAATTTTCTGAAATTATCGTCCATTTCTGTTCTGTGGAACGTGTTTGGATTTAATTGTCCTCCTCTTCTATCTTAATATACATTTGCTATTTCCTTTAATTGATCGTCTCTGAATTTAATTTATGCTGTTTAAAATCAAATAAAGTGAATAAAAAATTAATTATTTATAAATTGATTGGGGAGACTGATGAATTATTAATTAAATTAATACTCATAACTCGTATTCATACTTCATATAAGATTTCAAACAATACTGTAAAGAGCTACTCCCATATTTTACATACTTAATCCCTTTTAGGTATACTTACTGGTCATGGTCAGTAAAACCATGGTCGACATCCTACCGCA
>NW_027108761.1:1840067-1864581 GCF_000696795.3 Halyomorpha halys | reverse complement strand
AAAAACTAAAAAAAAATCAATACAAAGCTAAATTGTTTACGTGTTGCTAATGTTGAACAATGATTGTAAATAGCGAAAATATTTATTTTATTTCCTATATTTTATATATATATATATTTTACTTTTATCATGCCATAGGCGTTGATGACCAGATGGTTTTACGCTTTTAAGCAACAAACAACAACAACTGGTCATGGTTGAGACATACTTTATGGTATGCTAATCATAAGTTGACCAAATTCATTATTAATAAGATATATGATATGAGAAGCGTTTTAGTGAATATTAATTAAAATATTTTTCATTGCTATTTACTTTTAAAAATTTACCTATGATGATTCCAGGAAGAACCCGAACCTCGGTCAACCGGCAAACTGTCTTCTATACCTGATCAGGTACCTACCCTTGTTAGGGATATTCGGTGCTTGATTATTTAACGTAACTCACCTCGTTAGATTAATCAGCTTTTAAAATATTAATTAACATCCTAACAACATATTGTTTAACTACTTTTATATTTATCAGTAAATGTAGAAATTAATGACATTTCTTAACCAAGAGAATTAAAACAATTAATTCTAGTACTAATTCATTTTATATAAATTGATAATTAAATTAAAACTATCAAATTTTAAATTAATTAATTATATTAAATTTTAAAGGATTAATTAATTAGTATATTTTAGTGTTATATATTTATTGAAATATTATATTCCGGCTCTTTTTCTAATTGCAAGCTCTTCCATTTTGGTAACTTCTCTTTGCGGTCACTCCTCTACTATGCAACTCCTCTTAACGGACAGTTTTTATTAATTTCCCGGAAAACAAGGCACAAATTTTATTTATTTAAACCCCTTTACTTCTGACACAATTCATAAAATATGAGTGTACAAAGTTACGATTTGAGAATTAATAAGTATTGAGGTAGTTAATTTCTATTGTGTAGACAGCGTTCAGTTTATGTATAAAGCATATTAGAATGTATGCAGCTTATCAGTATATAAACAGCATATCATTATGTAAATAAATATAACTTTGTATATACAGCATTTTTTGCATGTTAAAAAAATTAAACCCTTCTCTCAGATTTGAGATTTTAGGTATCAAGTTTTAAGTTTAACGCCGTTTTCCAGTTTGAGGTGCTTTTTAAATATTGCTTTATTCAACTATGTTAAAGTCTCCTCTTTCCGTCTCAAGTAAATATTTTATAAGTGATAAAGGACCGTCGCTCCTTGGAGGTCCTAGTGGGGTGGGTTCAACCGGGAAGGATTTTTTTTTTTTTTTGTGTTATGACCTGCTCTTGTGTGGTTGTGACTTGTACATCGACCAACCTCTCTATATAATTGTCTGTTTAAAAGTTGATGAAATAAGGCTACAGTGGAGGGCGTAGCTATTGATACTCCAAATATCAAATAAAAAATCTTCGTTCGTGGGCCATCCTCGTCTTTTCTATGGAGCAAAATATTTTTTTTGCCCTATTACCAATTTATTTATCCTTTACAACAATGGTTGGGACGAAATACAGAACCATAATTTTTTTTTTAAATACTATAAATTATTATAAATTCGTATTAGTATTTTCTGGACCAAAAAATATCACATTTTAATTATTTGTAATAATTTTTGAGTCCTTTTTATTTTAATCCGTTCTTAGTAATCATCTGTGTAGCAGATAAAATTATCTTTCTAGTGCGTGTCATATATAGAAGTTTTGCTGCAGCGTTTGTTAGTTACTGTTTTTGAGAATTTGCTCATATACTATAAAATATTAAGTTACAGATATTGAATCAGAGATGAGATTAATATTGTCTCTAGATTGAATTTTACAAACTGCATTGTTGGCCATTTTCGAATTATCTTAATGTAATCTCTTCTAGAGCTTATTTAACTGAAGTTCTCTTGAAGAATTGATTTTTATGCATTTCCGTCGCTAGCAATTTTCTGCACATTACAATTACTTTCCCGGTACTTTCTTCTCCGAGACTGTAGACTAGAGAAAGTACGTCATTGGTGAAAAATACTTCATTCTTCACACCCCATTACGTTATTACGTTCTAGGCTGAAAATCGGTTATTTGACATGGCGACGTTATTTAAGGCTGCTCAATCACAAGCCGTATTATGAATATTTATTACACGTTATGGCTATTGTTTTTATTTTTAAATTTCTTTACAGACGTTCTACAAATCTAGTGGCGGGGGGAGGAATTATATTGAAATAAATTTATTTCGTGACGCGAGATGTGGTGGGGAGAGTGGGTAACTCTACTCTCAGGATTAATTCTGGCAGGATTTTGTTTTTGTTGAAGTAAGGTCTCCTATGACTATATAATAATTTTCGTACTTGAATTGATTAAGGAAATGGCTGTTCCATTATTATAATTATTATATGACTAATAATTTCTACCTTTAGCTAAAGGGGGAGAAACGCTTATAACTCTTCTTTGTAATGAGCTATAATTCAAAATTTTATTTTGATATTGAACCGAGTTAGATCAGCTAAAAATGGGAAAGACAGCGTCAAAAACCACATTGTTATAATAATTGTGAACATATTAGCACGTTTAACTTCTATTGTTGTTAAGGTAAACACGTAAGGGGTAGCCATTTCTGTTTGTCTTGCCATGTCCCGTCCTAAACACTTTCGTATTATTAGGGTTAATTTAGTTAGAAAGAATTTTTATTTTTGAGGTAAAATTAATCTGACTGAGCCATTAATAGATTTGATTAGATGTGGTATAATAATTGACACAGTATTTGCAAGGCATATTGAAAACACATTAGATGTTTAAATTTCTTATTATAGCTATCACAAGCCAATCATATCAACATTTTCTATTAATACGACTGATAATGTAAATAATAATTTCACGTATGAATAGTATAATTAAATAAAGCATTATTTGGTTATTATAATTAAATAAGAAAATAAAATAAATAAAAATGTTGTATTTTGTTACAATTTATATAAGTATTATTATTAATACAATTTTAATATATTATTTAATTTCAAGAAGTTTCACTTCTGTCGGCCAGTCCCAAGAGTGTCCTTTTTTTAATGAGATAATAAAGAAATAAGTGAATATATCATCAAATCAACGTTCTGGAAAAATATAGCTTATTAATTGGAACATTTTGTTAAACTATGCGGGCATTAAAGTAGTCCAGAATTTTTTTTTAACCTGGAAGTATCATGGAATTTCATGAAAAAGTACCGAAAGTCCTGTTTTGATGGTATTTAATTTATCCAAAAATGATCCTGGAGAAATCAACCCTTCCATAAAAAGGTATTGATGGACTCCCTGCACGTTAATGATTAATGCAACGGATTTTTATTTTTTATCTTAGCTTTCACGTTTCCTTTTTTTCGTTTTCTAATTTTTAAAAATTTATTTTATAAGTAATTTATTAGATAAAACATCCTTTAAAAATTGTTTGGTTGATTAACGATACTAACTTTGTTCAGAAGTAGCTTTTCGGTCTTCGAATTCATCATAATCCAAATAACTATTTAGCATGTTTTTTCTTACGAAAATATTCAGTTTAGTTTTAATATCTCCAATCCCTTCATTTTTAATTGATTCCTCCTTATATTGAATGAATATAAATAAAAACCTGCAAACATCTCTAAGGAAATATTGAAAATAATATATTTATATATGTTTTGTCAGCGCGAATTTTGTATTTCTATACGGTACTCCCTCGTGCCATTGTTGTTAGAAACAATCACATAATCGAGTTACTTAGCCCTAGGTGTCCCGTTAAGGTACCCCATAGTTACCTCCAACATGTTTGCACCCTGCGCCAATCTACCACCCATGGTCATCAGGTTCTTGCTGGGTATTCAGTTATCCTCTTAGCTAGGTTATCCTCTCTCCACTTGTTCCTCCCGGGCAAGGATGTTCCGTAATTAAGGCTAGAAAGTAAAGATAAATATTAGCGGCCTAGATTCGCAACCCAAATCGTGAAAGTACCATTACTGGTCCTAGCTCGTCCCTTTTTTTTTAACTTTTGCTAACTTAATCAATTTGAATATACAGGTTTAATTTAGTGTTTTTAATCGTATGGCCATTACTTAGATCCCACTTATTATAGTATTTTAATTTCCATTCCAATTTGAGTTTCCTTTAGAGATTAAATCAGTAATTTTTTGTTGAGGTAAGTAATATTAGCAAAATAATAAATTTAATTGAATTTTACGAATTATCTAATCAGCCCTAATATTAACATAATTATAAAGGTTATTAATATAGGTATATGAAAGAACGAAGTGAGATGTACTGGCGTGAATTACGGCATTGTCTGTATTTTCTTAGTATTTTTTAGACTGTTAATGTGAGATGTGCCTTCTCGGGGCTGCAGTTATGTGATATTAACCCTTTCCTGATCCCTGAATTGGCTAAACATGGGCTGGTTAGTTATTTATATTTATTTTAGATGGTTGAGACTTTTTGAAATCTTATAATATTTCAAATTAGATTAATTTTTTTTTTCTATCTTTTGAATTTCTTTATTTGTTTAGGTGAAGTTGAGAATTTAAAGGAAATATATTTTTTGCTATTATGTGGTTATTATTGAAAATTCATATTCAAAGGTTTCTTGAGAAATTTATTCCTACCCAGAATGCAACAATTTACTAAAATATTAAAAAGCCGTGTACACATGATTAGGCTTGTTAGAGATCAGACAAGCTCACTGTCGTCGATTTTCCAGTCTCTAAACTACTGTCACTATTTCTCCTTTTTTTTTCTTTAGTTAATTATGATTTTTTTTCATCGTACATATTTATTACAAATAAGAATGAGAGATGGTCAATGTTTCAAACAAACAAAATTAAAGTTACTTCAAGAAGATTTTTTGAAAATTTGGCATTAAAAAACATTTTTCAATTATTTTAACGAGAACAATATCTATCTGCTTTTAAATACCACTTGATCATACACTGATATACCAATTTTATCAAAATCATTTGAAGAGATCGAAAAATGTGAAAAATCAATTATAATTATCAATTAATTATATAAAGTGACATTTCCGTTCCGGTCTATATTGCAATAGAATTATAAGATAGATTTATTAACATATCGGTTTTTTTTTTTAATTAAACTATTTATTGTTTATATATGTTTTAATAATGGCATAAGTTGACAACTTTTAGTAATTTTAAAGCTATTTCCAATTTTAATAGGCTTTTCCATCTCATTAATCGATATATCGATTTCCGGATCCGTTGAAAACCGAGTGGTGGCACAATTCTCAGTCCGCTATAGAGAAAGTGTCCCTCTCATTCCTCGGTTAATTAGAAGTTCATTATCGCCTTTGGTTAGGCACATAAGACACGATTTCACAAGCTATTCCCATCTCTCATTAACAGTTGCCCGCTTACCTCCGTAGCGTTTGAGGATTAGCAACCGCAAGAGGTGGTCTTCTGCTTTCACGTCGCTACTACGTGATTTTTTCTTCTAGGTTTGCGTAATCATTTCTGAAATTTTAGCATTCTCTTTTCTCGATTGTGGTATATATATATATATTTTTTTCTTTAATAATAGTTTTTAACGAAAAATATTTGCATTTCATTCATACCATATATTCAGACTAAACTAAAGAAAAAGAAGAAGAAAAAAGTGTATATGGTAACAATTCTAACAGAATTAAAAAACAAAATATTAATATGATATAATTTTTCTCTTTTCCCACAATATCCCTGTGAGAGAGCAGTTAATTGATTTTTTTTATACATGATCCATATTCTTGAGATATGTGTCTTGTAAGAAACATATTGGATTATTAACATAATGTAGACAAATAAATTAATAAAAATTTTTTAAAAAACTCAGAACCTGGCATTAATTGGGATAAAAATAATGTCATCCTTTTAGATAAAAAAATAAGTTGTTCTTTGTACTTTATATACGAAATTTTCTGATGCGCAAGCCATGGCTAACCCTCTATGACCCTTTCTTATTAATTCGATAAAGTGATATAGCTCATAAAATGCTACATAAAAAAGGTTGTTTACAAAACACTACAAAAATAAATTGATTGCTATAATAAATCACAACAAAATCTATATAGCTCATAAAAAAATAATTATAATTAATCCCTAGTTGCATACATGGTTTCAATTAGGTATCTTATTTATCTGAACAATAATATATTAATAATTACTTTAGAGATTATCAAAAAGGCCGCGGGAAGACGAATCAATTATTACGGAACACACAGTGCGTCATAAACAAGATACACTCCTCATAAATAGGAAAGGAAAGAAAGTTAAAAATTATTCATATTGCGAGGCCCAATGATGGAAACAACATAAGCTCAACTGTGGGTAGTGATAAACTCCGAAAATATAAGTAATTGCCTGTCGAACTAAAGGGTAAAACTTTTTTTTTATATATATTTGGAAACTGAAGTGGTAGCGCCAATTATATCTACAAACAGGGTAATTCAGAATTCAACGGTGACTCCTACGGATGAATTTGAATGGCAACTGGATGTTGCAAGAGAAGCTCAACAAGCTGATCTCAGGGATACATCAAGAATTATATGAACATTTGTAAATTTTTGATTACAATTTATATGTGTAGATGATTGGATGTTAATTCGGAAATCGCTATCGCGAGAAAAATAATATAATAATAATAAGGACTAATGAACCCAAAGGTTCGATGCAAATAACTACAATAATATTTCCCATACACTCGTCTACGTATAGTTCTATCTGTTGGTTTAGTTAAGTTAGCATATTAAATAATTTGTTGCAACAGTATAATATAAACTTTAATCAAGGTATTGAACATATAAAACTAAAGTAAAAATACGCAAATCCATTTATTCTTTCCAGCTAAGCGTTGTGAGAATAGGACAGATTAAATAAACGAGGACATTTATTTTCTATCTTTTTTCTCGAAAAAAAAAAAATCGGTTTCACCTAATTTCCGTTATAAAAACAGAAGACTTTTAAAAATGAAATCGCCCCAACTATTTCTCTTGGAATTTCTATTTGTGCCAAATCCCATCGACAAAAAAAAAATCTTTCAAGGCCGACGGTGACCTATCTAACATATTTTTTTTCGTTAGAATTTGTGTTGAAAATCTGACAAATAATTTCCGGTGAATTTTCTACTTTGTCTTACCGAATCGATATGAAGGAATGGACTGCAATAGAATTGTTAATATATGAAGCAAATTCCACTTAAATTTCTTAAATTCATGATTATTTGCAATTAAATTATTTTCGGAAAATGAGACCTCCTCCAACCGACCAGAAATGAAATTATCTGACTATGGCCCACTCGAATATTAATTACTGATATTACAAAACTTATTGCAAATTTTAGCGTTTTATATGTTATTCTGAAAGGGGTATGTTATATGATTCCACATTATCAACTAAGTACCCTTCAAACTCTGTACTAACACATTATCTATTATTCTAGGGTTGTGAATGAAGTAATTAAATCTTTATTATAACTAATTAAATTTTAAAATTCTATGAATAATCTAATTGATAAAATTAGATTAACATTTATAATTTGAGTCGAGAATTAAATTTATTTATTTTGTAACTTCTGATGATGAACTCAAACTAAATTAACTTATTCTTCTCATTACATATTTTTTCCTTTTGCAATGTGAGGATGCAGTATATTTAATAATTTTTAACTAAATAAAAAAATTCTTACTATTGCCAACATCTTGTCGGGGTTTGAAATTATAAGTTTTAAAGTTAGGTATTTTCTCATTTTTACTGAAATTATCACGATATTAATTAATTAAATTACGTGAAATACAGCTAGGATATGTTCCAGGTTCTCGAAAATGTATACTGATTATTGGTTCTTCTTCCAAAAATATTTCCGAATTTATATTTCCCAGGCAGGTTGAGTACAGAATATGCTTTCGTGATAATAGTTGGATTCGTCCTTTTTACAGAACAACGATGATATTAAAAAGATTTTGATCGTTAAAAAAATTATCTTACTGTCCTACATCTAGTATTTTTTTTTAAGGTAATCCACGTTGAAGGTGATGTTTGCCTAGTTATCTACTGGGGACCAACCTATTCTAACCATAGTTAAGGGTCAAGTTTTTCATTTTGTAAGACGATACTTAGAGAAAAAGTTAACGCCCCGAGGCCGGATTCGAACCGGTACCGCCAGTAGACCTTAGAACGATTGACTTGCGCCTAACCCCTGAGCTACGGTGTGGCCCTCATCTAGTATTTAACTTTTGTAAAGGTTCTCTCTTAAGTGTTCGTTAGATAACCCATTCCCACGTGAATGATACAGTGTACTTAATTAAGCTTCAACAACACATTTCTTTTCTGGATGGAACTATCAGTGGCCATAGTATTGAGGTTACGAGTAGCTCCTAGTCGTTAGTATTCATTCACGATGTACAATGGCGGGCGTCGGATGAAGTACCGTCATGGGTTTTGAACAATCGGGAATCGGAGATGAATGAAGTGAGATAAGGCTGGGAAGAAGTAAGAGGAACCATTAGGCACTTTCTAGTGACTCTTCAGATTCTATTGTGACAGCGTTAGGGCAGTTAGGTATAATATACCTGTTGCAGTAGGTGAAGGGTGTTGGGAAGCTGACCTGCACGTCGAGGTGTATCGTAGAAGGTTTGATGTTCATTGCTGTTGTGGATTCGGACGGTTGTGTAGCGATGAGATCATCCTTAGCGTATATCATGGCGAACTGCTATGATGTGACTTTAGATGAAGGTCGTCTTGAGTGATGCTTGTCCTTTAAAAAACTGTGATGTCACATTTGCTTTTTTTCTATAATAAATAAAACTGATATAATACTTCATACCAAAAATATATATTTCTTGATAACTTTTTTCTTGACTCATAATAATATGTATATATTTTAATCTTAAGGGTCAGTTGATAATGCAACGTTTCGGAACTTTATTGTTTGCATAGTTGGAACTTTATTGGTTGCATGCCCTACAATGAAAAAAAAAGCTTTTTAGAACAAATACTTTCTTCAACTAGTTATTAAAAAACTACTTGTACATAGTATAATTTAAGAATAATAACCATTACAATTATTGTATGTATATTAATTGGTTTAATTAGATCCGGTTTGTGCCGGTCTTTTTTAAGTTATTTATATTTTTTGGATTTTTTAAAGGCTCATAGGTTTAAAAGGAGGCCTTGAGTTTTGTAGTAAAAAGAAAAAAAATTGATATTATCTTTTACAATATAATACAAAGTTCTATTCCGTTCCTTATCGCATATATTGGTTTAATTTATTTTACCTAATCATAATAATAAAGTATGTTTAAATAATTAATTTTAACATAATGCAATAATTTATATCAAATACTTAGCTTTTTCAGTGAATCTTTTTAAATTTTAAATTTACCTAAACAAAGAAAATATTACGTTGCGAAAAGTGACTGATGCAATTTTACGAGACAGTCCATATGAGGATACCTGATATAAGGCTTGATACCTTCTTTCATCACATAATTTGCTAGCAATTTTACTGCTTTGTATTAAAATAAAAACGAAGAGAAAGTCAAATAAATAAAAAACTATTATCAGGCTGTAATTCCCAGATTTCAAACTCATATTAAGAAAATATCAGGCAGTTTATAATCCATGTTGAATTAAAAGTCTACCTAGAAGATAAAAAACTAAATAAAAAAAAAAAAGTTGACTACGTTAAATTAGTATTTGATTCGATTGCTTTAGTCACAAAAATCGGATTGCGGCTAGGACATACAAACCTGACTCATTTATAACTAATCAGTAGGTAGCCACGAAAAAAATCCTAACAGTGTAATGTTGCAGGTAAAGTCTTTTATTTATTTAATGTGATTTAAAACTGTACAATTAATAAATACAATAAGTAAATATGTTGTATGTTTCATTTACACTTGAATATCTTGGGAAGGAACCACCCATCGGTGGTTACTTCAAGCATTAATTTAAATTAGAAGGTCCCGTGTTCATCTTCTTTTCAGACGCCTCGGAGGATTATCGAAGATTGTTAAGGATGAGAGATTAAGAATTAATGGGTCAGGATGGGTAAGGAGTTTGGAATAAAAATACGCATATCTGTTTAGGGCCAAATCTGCAGCTAATGGGATGTTAAGTTCTTTGTGGATAAGTTTATTTGTAACGTAATAAGGAGCATCAAGGATTTTACGTAGGATTTTGGATTGTAACGATTGGATGCGCGAGGGATTTGATGGTGCAGATATAGTCAACCACTATTTCCTAGTATGCCCTATCTCCACTTAAGAAGATTAAGTCTTATATATTAGTCACCCTGAATGACGATGAAATTAAAATAAAATCAGCATTTTATTTAAATTTCATTCAAACAAAAATATGTTGAACTTATATATGTATTACTTAATTTTAACCTTGTATTTAAAATAATACATAATGATGAAATGATTGTTTACTGTGGTTATTATTATTATTGTCCAATTAATTATATATATTTTCTTTCTCTCTTTGTTTCTATATATTTAATTTCAATTATTATTATTAAATTAAAATATTCATTTTTCTTTATTTCTTATGCATTATATAACTTAGTTTTATTTCTTAATAACATGTTGACAGTTGACCATAGATTAATATATGGAAAGAATGGTCAGGGGAGGGGTTGCGGTCAGCAAATAGACAAAAAATTATTATTTGTGCCGACGTTTCGACCTGAATTTCAGGTCTTCATCAGGAAGTAATAGGCTAAGATTCTGCCTAACTGAGTGATCGAAACGTGTATATATAATGTTATATTTTCCACTTCTTTTAAAACTTAATTTTTAGTAATTTTCATTTTGTACATATATTTACTAACTAGATTTTCATACGTATTTTATTATTTGTTCTTTCCTCTTACTTAATTTTAATATTACTTTCTCATGCAGCCTTTGTCTTCTTATAAACTATCCATGTCCGTCAACACAATGTATCAATAATGGTAGTTATTTTCTGATCATTCTATATATCTATTTATTCATTTGTTGCTTATTTTTTTTTGTTCTTAGCCCTAATGAAGCCTAGAAATTCTGACCGAAACGTTGGCACTAATAAATAAGTTTTTACTTATTTTTAATTTTTTACTGACCGCACCCCCAGTCATCTTTTCATATTTAAAATAACATAGTTTTAAATATTAATATTTTAATTCAAAAATTTAAACTCTTAAATCTAAAACTTTGAAAAATTTTAAGTGAAACACAGGCGTTGATGACGATTTGGTTTTACGCCTTTAAACCTCAACAATCTGTGATTTTTAATCACACTTGGCAAACAGATTAAAGTTTTACCGTCCAACTTGCATCTACAAGTGTAACCACAAACAGATGGAGACTACTGTTTCAAGTGTAGTTCTGCCTTAAGTCTCTCAGTTATTTTGTTTATATTTTGAATTGCTTTGGAGTGATAAGCTGTCTTTAGTGGATGTAAAAATGAGCTGGCTTTGATATGCACTTATGTGGTCTTATCTTTTTTTTTTTTTTTTCATTATAACAATAATATAATAATAACTGACGAAATGAAGGCTAGCTAGTTATTTTCCGTATTTAAGATGTTTGAAGTTTTTTTTTCCTTTTCCTTCCATTTATATCTTAATTAAGTTTTAATTTATAATTTTTATTTATTTATTGGTTGAGTGTTAATTGTTATTTGTAATATCTCTAACAAAATGTCTGTAAATCCCTGTTGATTTTAGGTCCTGAAGATTATTTTATGGAAATCAGAAAGAGGTTTATTCTATTTTGGAAAAAAAAAACCTGATTCATATTAATTTGCCTAGGAAACAGCACACACCCTGTGCCGTATCTTTTTTAGTTGCAACATTGCATTGAGGCTTCCCCCTATTTTTGTATTTAAGGGAAGAGACATGCCTTTCTATCTTGCTTATTCTTCAAGGTCACTGTTATACCGCAAACAAATCTTCAATAAAATTTAAATATCTCTAATTGTCTATCTATTGTAGTATTATTTTTTTTCTCGTTTAATTAACGTATGTATTAATGATTTATGAATATTACAGGATGTTATTCACCGGATTTAGTAAAAGAAAGTAATTCTATTTCTACGGTGGAAAAAAATATTGGGTCACAGGAATTGACATATCATTGAAAGTAGGCCAGATTTGTATTTATGTCTCCCTATATTTCTTCCTAATACTTGCGATTAATTTCTTTTGGTGAGAGTTTCGGAATAAATGATAAAAATATTTTTGATTAATTGGCCAGTGTAATTTTTTTTATATGAAAATGATAACAAATTATTTTACTTTTTTCATCGTTTTTTCTTTGCGTGTTTTAATGTTCTCTCGTTTTAGAGGAAATATTTTGCATACTCAGTTTAATGGTTTAAAATATTAATAGTTATAGTACAAGAGCCCAAGAGGAGAAAAAAGGCTGTTAATTTAACCCAATTTTTGATTACTTTAATGAAAATTATGCATAATTATTAGTTGAAATTGATGAGTCTGCTAAGTTTAGATAGGAGAAATACAAAATGGTGGCTGTTTCAAAACGAAAAAAAAAATTTAAAAAAATTATTTTTCATATGGAGCTCTATATTCTTAAAACTACCAACATCATTAGAAAATCTAAACAAACATCATTTAAAGTAGAGCAAATTTGCTAAAACAAATTGGTTTATAGTTTTTCGAACAGATTTTCATGTGCAAAATTTATATTTATATTCATATGCGAAAATCATAAAAACTACTAAGATAAAGGTCAGGAACTACTTAAAATTACATTGTACAAGCTTTAATCTGAGTGTTAATAGACATTTTTACGTCAATTGGATGTTGAGATATAGTTAGTTCAAAATAAATTTTTATGAAATGTTGCTTTTTAAAAAGATATATCTCGAGAACTATTAAACGTAAATGGCTATATTAGGTCCAATATATAAGCAAATTTACTCTACTTTAAATAATGTTCTCTTAGGTTTTTGTGGTCTCTAGTGTTTTTCGTAGTTTGAAAGATATAGAGCTCCCAATGAAAAATTAATTTTTTTAAACGTTTTGAAACAGCCGCCATTTTTTATTCCCTCTACCTGTACTTGGCAGAATCATCAATGCGACTAGTAATTCATAGTTTTCATTAAATAATCAAAAATTTGGGTGAAAACTGCCTTTTTTTTCTTCCCGGCTCTTGTACTATTATGTTTAGTGGAAATGCTCTGCATATCATCCTTGTTTGAAATGCTTGAATTAATCGAAATTGAAAGAGTCAGAAGAAAAAGTAGAGTAAAGCAATGCTCTACCTGTTCTGACGTCTGTAGTTAGAAATGGTATGACATGGTATCTCTGACCTTTAAGGGTTAGTGGCTCATTTATAAATTGGAATTTGAGAGTATGAATATCAACAATGTGAAATTTCTTCGAAAATGAGTTTTCAATCACTGAATACAAAATTGCTACCATAAGGTAAAATTGGTAGACCGTAATAGAAAAAAACTTGGGGAAATTACTTGTATAAAATATTGAAATAAATGATCTTATAATGTTATGTATGCAGTAACAAAAATGTTATTAATGTTAAAATATATCTGCCATTGTAGTTGAGGGGATTGGGGTATCACCTTAGCAACCTCGTTTCCTTATCGGCGGTATGATTTCGGCCAGAGCGGATTGACTTTCATTTTCTAGCAGTCCCTCGAAATGAAAACTTGAACCTCCCATAACAGTTAAGATAACACTCCCCACCACTTCTCCCTCGCTGATGACCAGGTTGGGGATAAACAAAAAATAATGTTGAAATATAGTATATATGCGAGCTATATCGGCGTGTACATATGATTCATTTGCGCAAAACCGTTTACATAATCGTTTTCTTTTCAACTATTCTCCTAACGAGCGACCCCTTGAGTATCTATATTTGTGTTGCTTTGTTTTTGAATTTATTACCAGCTGTATATTCGACTCGAAGTTTTCATCACGAAACTCGGTCATGTTCTCCTTCCTTTCTCAAATTAGTCATGACCATAAATTTGTGACAGATATATGTTGAGTCCTACAAGGTGCACTAATTGGTCATTTTTTCCTCTATATTGTATCAAATATATCCTGTTTGTGCTAATTAAGTATTAGTTAGGCATACTAATTATATTTAGTAGTAATATTTTGTAAATTTATAGTACTGCTGATATTTTCTCTTTAACTTTTCTTCAATCAATGTATCTCCTTGCCTCTTGCATGCATATTTCAGACCGAACATCCACTAAATTGGTCCGGTAGTTACTATCAATCGAACTGAGTGCAGTCGGTTTATCTGGGGCCTGGATATAGCAGTAACTTTTCTTCCCAGTTAGTTTTCTTCCCGGGTCGGGAACATATTCTCCAACGGTGCTCCTCCTTCAGTAAAAAGGGGCCAACTAGTAAATAATAAAGTAGAGGGAAAGCGCCGGAAAATATATTTTTTATTTAGTCCCCTAACGGTGTTTTTTACGCCCGGCGAGATGTTTTTAGGCGTATTTGAATATTTTCCTGCGTTCTTTTTAATATCTAAATTTTAATTAGGGTAAAACAAATCTTTTTTTATCGAAGTTTTTAAATTTAATACAGTGTAAATCCCTGACAAAATGTATGTATATAAATTTATTTGGAAATGAAATTACAAGTTATGTATTTTCCAAGCTATGTGTGTAGTAGCCCCATGAAAATCAATTAATTAAATTAAAATTAAAATCTGTACCACTACAACCCATGATGGGTCAGTGGTTCAGTACTCAGTAAGGAAGTACTGTTGTTAGACCAACGGTTGTGCAAGGCGGTGATTTGGTCAGAATCACGCTCGACCGCCAGATTTTTACCCAATTAAGGGTACTTAATTTATGAGGCTGGGTGGACCCCAGCAGAGCTCCAGAACCTACTGGGTTGAGGACAAGCCCTTTTCTGACGCCTTTGAGGATTATTAGGAATTAGAGATGAAGGTTAGAAACAAGTAGTTTTGGGTGGTTAAGGAGTTTATTATGGAAGGAATAGTATCTGGTTTGGACCGAATCGGCAACATATTTAACATTCTTTGCACAATAGATGATTTTATTTGTGATATAGTAAGGCATATTTTAGGACTTTTTGAAGGATTTTGGATTGTAAAGATTGGATTCTAGAGGAATTAGGTTGTTTGGAGCTCCACAGCTCAATTCGGTAAGTCCGAATTGACCTTATTATAGTCACGTAAATGAGCCTTTTGTAATTAATTGGATATATTAGAATAAAATAAAGATAGGTCATGATTATTAGTCTTGTACGTACCAACAATTTTAATTATAAGATAAAATCTTATTCTTACAATGCAACCGCCATGGTATTACTAAATACATTTTTTTATCAGTTCAAGTTTTTTTAATGCTCTATGTGACTCCTGGTGGGAAAGAAATTTGACACGCTCTAAGATCAATCGAGAACAGTTAGTTGTGTCAAAAGGCTTCTTGATGGAATCGCTAACCAAATATGGAGTCATAATCTCGGGTTTTAATTGTGGCACGACTATTGAAAGGTATGGGGTTAAGTGGAATGTAATGGTTGCTCTTGTGGACTACAACGTTAGTTAATAATTAACTGCTTGATAAATGTTTTCATAAAGTCGAACCTTTATAGAACTATTAAATCATTCAACAGAAGAATCCTTCTCTAATTAAGACTGTGATTATCTTAAACTATCAATCAAAATTATGATGATCAAATATCGATTCATTTAATGACGTTGAAGAGATATTTTTTATTTCACATATTTCTTGATGTATGCATTTACGTTTTATTTAGTTTTATCCCTATGATTTTGAATATAGTCCTCTTCAACTATTATAGTGTTATTAATTTATACATGAAGGAAATATATGTACAGTAACATGATTATAAAATTATATTAAAGTATGTGTAAGTTAAAAAGTTGTTAATTATGAGAGATAGTTGACCGTGGATGACTTATACGAGAAGATGGTTGGGGGTACGGTCAAAATAAAATACAAATAAGTTTATGTAACTTATTTAATCGTGTCAACGAGCCTTCATCAGAGCTAAAAACAGAACAAGATAACAACCAATGAATATAGAAAATAAAAAATAAAATATAAACAGAATGACATAAAATAAATAATTTTATAGAATGGAATTAATAAAATAAAGTGATGAGAAAAGTGGAAAATAAAATGTATTCATAAGTAGGTAAAATAACATAATTAAGGAAATAAAATAAAAATTAAGTCATATAATGCAAGGAAATATGAATATATTAGTTATTAATAATTTAAAATTTAAAATTATGGAAAGAAAAATAAAATTGACAAAAAGAAAATATATGTAACCATAATAATAGATAAAGAGGCAAAATATACGTAAAGTTTAACAAAAGAAATGAATAGTAGAAAAAAATATTTGAAAACAACAATAATAAAATATGGTGGTTTCCTTAATTATGTTATTTTACCTACTTATTCAATTACCTATACATTTTATTTTCCACTTCTCTCATCACTTTATTTTATTAATTCCATTCTGTAAAATTATTTATTTTATGTATATTTTCTATATTCACTGGTTGTTATCTTGTTCTGTTCTTAGCCCTGATGAAGGCTAGAAATTCTAGCCGAAACGTTGGCACGATTAAATAAGTTACATCAACTTATTTGTGTTTTATTTTGACCACACCCCCAACTATCTTCTCGTAAAAAGTTGTTAATTTTTATTTTGGTGGTTCTAATTTGGGGAAAACTTGGCCCGAAAGTCACCTAATAAAAATATTTAAAAATCATAGCAAATATTTGAGGTTAAAAATTAGAATCTAATTTAAGTGAAACTTTTTAATGAGGCCGTTGAATATAAGGGAATTAAGGCGTCGTCTCGGTAACCTCCCAAACGCAGAAGCCCCAGTTCCATCCTGAGTAGGTTCATTTTTATTTCATTGAGGTCCAACAGAATCAAAACTCAACCTTCCCATTTTGGTTAGCCTATATGGTAAAAAAACAATAAAGTGAATTTAAAAAAAAAAATTAGTAAGTGACAAATTCGTGAAATTCCTGCACTTCATTATACCTCACATACTTTTTCTCGTCGTTATTTTCCATTCTCAACAGTTTCAATTTCGCTCTCAGCACAAAAGCAGAAGTGGACTGATTACCGTGGGCCTAAAGCTAGAAAGTTAAAAACGGCCCCACACCCCTACGCCACTCTTTGACGAATCGCTTCCCCAACAGACTAATGAGGCTACGGCACAGCTAGCTCTGAGAGGGATGCCGTGTTTAAAGAAAATAACTCTTTGTTAAAACGTTAGGCCCGTTAGTGAGTCCTAGTTAAGTCCTATTTCACCATCCTCTATCTAGGCCGCTATTCTCTCTAGCTTCAAAGCCCCGTCCTGCACCTTCGTGCTTGTGTCCAAAGTTCATGCAAACTGCTTTTAGTACATAATTCGGGGGGGGGGGAGGGAAGAAGGTAGGTATTTCATCCCAATTTTAGTTTACTTTAATGAAAACTATGCACGATTACTAATCAAAATTGATGAGTCTATACAATGTTTTTTAGAATTAATTTTTCGAGTAACTTCACAAATTTATGGTCATGACTAATTTGAAATAGGACCAATGAGAAAGGAAGGAGAACATGACATGAGTTTCGTGGTCGTTTAAAAGTGATGAAAACTTCGAGTCGAATAGACAGCTGGTAATAAATTCAAAAAACAAAGGAACACAAATATAGATACTCAAGGGGTCCCTCGTTAGGAGAATAGTTGAAAAGAAAACGATTGTGTAAATGAATCATATGTACACGCCGATATAGCTCGCAAATATACTATATTTCAACATTATTTTATGTTCATCCCCAATCTGGTCATCAGGGAGGGAGAAGCGGTGGGGAGTGTTATCTTAACTATTACGGGAGGTTCATGTTTTCATTCCGTGGGACTGCTAGAAAATGAAAGTCAACCCGCTCTGGCCGAAATCATACCGCTGATAAGAAAACGAGGTTGCTAAGGTGATACTCTAATGGCACCTATATTATAACATTTTTGTTACTGCGTACATAACATTATAAGATCATTTATTTCAATATTTTATACAAGTAATTTTTCAAGTAACTTCCCGAAGTTATTTCTATTACGGTTTACCAATTTTACCTTATGGTAGCAATTTTGTATTTAGCGATTGAAAATTCATTTTGGAAGAAATTTCACATTGTTGATATTCATAGTCTCAAATTATAAATAATAAATGAGTCACAAATCCTTGAAGGTCAGAGGTACCATGTCATAAAATTTCCAACTACAGACGTCAGAACAACAGGTAGAGCATTGCTTTTCTCAACTTTTTCTTCTGACTCCTTTAATTTCGATTAATTCAAGGATTTCAAACAAGGATGATATGCAGAGCATTTCCCCTAAACATAATAGTACAAAAAAAGGCAGTTTTTTCACTTCAATTTTTGATTATTTAATGAAAACTATGAATTATTACTTTTGAGTTGATGAATCTGCCAATAAAAAATGTCGGCTGTTTGAAAACGTTAAAGGAAATTAATTTTTCATTCAAAGCTCCTATATCTTTAAAACTACTTACAACACTTGAAAACCTTAGATATCATCATTTAAAGTAGTGTAAATTTGCTAAAATATAATGTTGGATATAAATGTTGCCCATAAAATTTTATCTGAACAACTATAAATCAATATATTTTAGCAAATATCATAAAAACTACTACCCCTACGAAGATAATCGTGATAAAGTACTTTACAGTCTATTAAACTAGCTTTAATTTGAGTACTACTAGAAATTTGTATATCCTATTGTTTTTGAAATTTCTCTAAATAGACTCATTAACTTCTGATTTTTCAGTGCATTTTTTTTTTTTATTAAATGTTAAAACTATATTTCGGGAACTATTGAACGTTCTTAGATTTATTAGGGATCATATTTTACCAAATTTACTCAACTTTAAATTGTGTTGTGTTAGGTTTTCTGGTGTTGTGGGTAGTTTTAAAGATATATAGCTCTGAATGAAAAATTAATTTTGTTAACGTTTTGAAACAGCCGCCATTTTTTATGCTGCATAGTTATACTTGGCACTCATCAATTTTGACTAGAAAATATACATAGTTTTCATTGACGTAATCAGAAATTAGGGTGACATAACTGCCATTTATCACCTCTTGGGCTCTTGTAGAACTTAGAGAAAGAAATACTTTATTCATTCATGCTACCCAAATACATCGGGTCACTACATTACAGAGCATACTGATCAATCCGTGACTGGAGAAATATAAGTTACATATTTTTACATGATATAATATAATAGATAGATAACATTTTTTTTTCTTCCACAGTTTTCTTTTACTTTTCTTTTACAATTAATACCAGTCTACAAACTAACTACAAGTTTTTCGATTTATTCCTTTTTTTTTTTCTTTCCCTTCTATTTCACAACCCCTATTTTATTTGATCAACAAAATCCTCTATATAACAAATATTAAAATAATAAAGTAATAACTAAAACAACAAATAAGATATGCGATGCATGCATGCCATCCCACTTCTGGATAAACTCCCATACTCATTAATTTCCATGCATGTAATAGTGTATGATACCCAGGGAGTCAATTATTATATTCTCTGACAACCTAGCCACGTCCTGGACATCGACCCCGAGCTCCTCCATGAAGCTCCTAGTTGTGCTGGGATTAATAAAGATAAGTAGTAATGAAATGAAATAATAATTTTATTCTGGGACATATGTCCCTTAACAATAAATACATGGTTCATTCATTAAGATTTTGTCTGGTAAGTAAGTAAAATGAAATTACATTGGGATATTGGCTTAACTACTGTTTTTAATGCCAATAAATATATGCCTATTTATTTTATTACAATGATGCGGAGGTGTTATAAAGAAAGAATAGATGACTGGCGAATGGAGATGGGAAGAGAATTCCAGAAGGAGGTTGCAAGTATGACGAATGGTTTGCTAAAGAAGACGGAGGGCTATATAATTCTATAGGAGGGCATGTATAAATCACTCAGTTGGGATCTGGTGTGTAATGAATGGATGGATGAACGATGAGTGAGGAGAACAAGTATATAGGTAGGTTTTTGATATTAGAACTTGTAATAGGAAAAGACCAAGGAGATATTGCCTTCGGGAGGTTGGATAGAGCCACTTCAACTCGGCATACCATCGGGAGACTTGAGAGCGCCTTGGAAACCCTAAAGTAGTAAAGGGTGTTATGCTGATACCTTTGACTATTCTTGAACGAGTTCAACTAATGATATAATATTGTTATCGTTACAAATGTATGTACTTTAATACAGCATCGCATTTTTTATATCTTTTGAATAATATCAGTCGAGATAAAAACAAAATAAAGAAATGTCCCTCTTATTTATTTGTTTCCCTTTGTTGATTCCTAATTCCTAATTCCTAATTCCTAAATATATGATTTATGTCTACCAGTTCCATTTGAAAAAAAATATTTTTGTGTTAGACGGACCGTTTATCAAGGAATGCTATGATCCGATACAGTTATCATTAACGTCAATCAATCAGGAAACCTGTTGCTAATTTAGAAGAATTCTTTCCTGTTAAATTAAAGAGATATTTTCAAGCATATTGGAGTTGAATTATGAAAGTACTGTCTACTACATCTTCCTTTAATTAATTATATGTGAACAATTAATATACTTTTTTCCTACAACTATTAACAATTTTCTGATAGATAGTCAATTATAGATATTTTTTTTATCATTTCAGAAGATATCTTAAATCCTTCCGATATTCCGATACTGCAGTCTCTTCCTTCAACCTCTTCATTAACCCCTCTTTAACTCTCTTGCCCTTTCTTAACAGCCTTTACTCTGCTTCGCCTACTGATTAGTTTCTTTCGGGGACGGTTTCTTTTCTTCAGAAAGAATCAGAATAACCCTTTAAATAGTCCATTGTTGATATAATTGACTTCTTTGACTTAGAGTTCTTTTACGGGATTTCTTGTTCCAACGAACAGGGCTAAGTCCGTATATTTTAAATGTCTTCACGAAGGAATCCCATTTAACTATTAGAAAGAAGGCAGCGTAGATAAACAGGGAATTATAAAATATCAATATTAAATATTTTATGTACCTATATAAAATTTATTTAGGATACAATGAATTCAATATAGGAATACAATAATTGTAAAAGAAAAAAGTAAAAAATATACAATAAAATTTTGTAAAGCTAAACATAAAACATACAGAATAATGAATTAATTAAACTAAAAACAGTTGTTATCATTATCTAATTATTCTGTTTAGGTTTACACCATTTTATTTTATTTTATTTACATACTTCTTTTACATTTATTATATCCTTATTTTTGTTCGTTTCTATATAATTTCCTGTTCAGTTATATTTAAATCATTCTAACCCTACCTTAATTTACCTTTTTATATCTTATTATCCTGGTATGTCAATTTTTTTTTGTATATTTTTATTCCTCATGAAGTTCTAGAAAGTGGGGAATAATATCGGCAAATAAATAATTAATTTTTTTTTTTCTCTTGACGGCACCCCCGACCATCTTCATATTGAAATAATACAATTAAACGTTATATATTTAATTAAATATAAAGTGTTAAATATGTTGTTTTTAATTGTTTTGACTATTTATTTATTTTTAACCATTACGTACATATTGCATTATGTTAATTCAATTACTCATCGTTTACATTTTCTTCCGCAATTTTCATTATGTTTATTTTTTGTTTGACATGAACACTTTCTTTTTTTTAAATTTATTTATTTAATTTATTTTGTATAATTTCCGCCTCAACAATATTATATATTATCATCTATTAGGTCTAACTTCTATCTACTTAATTTATTATTATGTATATTTCTAACTTGGTTATTATTTTCTTTTCATTTTTATATTTCTATGAATTAAGGTTGCTATCTCGAAAGATTTTTTCAGCCATGATGAAGGCTTGAAATTCAAGTCGGGACAAATAAATAATTTTGGCTTATTTGTTTTGTTATGCATCTCGACAATCTTCTCTTCATTAAATATTAAAATATTAAATACCCTCTTTCTTGTCAAGTTATAGTTTAACTCAACAAATAATAATCATAAAAGGTTGTAAATTATTCGGGCTAAATAAAAACTATCAACATTTTATTTATAATCAACTTATCAATTTAAAAAGTATAAAGAGTTTATTCTTAAGAAGATAGAGTCAGTGAAAGGGATGATGGAAAAGAAATAGAAAAAAAATGTAGGATTTGTCGGTCATAATACATCAAGAATAATGTAATGAGTTTTTCTCGTTTCCAGGTCATGTATTGTAGATCTTAAGAGAAAGATGTTCAAGAAAAGTATATAGCTCGTAAATAACGCTTGACTGATTGTGAAAAGTTTCTTGTTGCTGTCATGACAATTGCATTTTTATTTTGTTCTTTATTGTAATAACATTTATATCAATAACTTATACGTGAGAAAAACTTTTTCAGAATTAGGTCATTCTCTTGAGAGTTGTATTCTGTTCAAGATCATTTTGCGTGTCCATGATTCAAATACTTGCTTCCCTGTGACCTTTCTCGTCCTTTTGATTTCAATGCTATTCTCATTTTATTTAATTTAGCTTCCTTCTTTAAGACAAGCACACGATTAGAAAATCATAAACCTATGTACGTCAAGTTATTTAGAATATACTTATACTAAAATATTTTCTTTTGTTGTTTCCTGAAGATTTCGTATTTTTATTAGACTTATTTTTATTAATCCATAATGGAAACAACTCTTTTCAGATCATGAAACATCTATTTAAAAAAAAAAAAAATTGAATTTGTATTTTTTGTGCGATTTTATACCAATTATTTTTATCAAAAAATACTCTACGTAAATCGAATACAAGGATCTGAAATATTACTAATATAATCATGGGAATATTTATATGTGTAGAAAATATTGTTATTTATATTTTTAATATCAGTAGTTTTATACTAAAAAAATTGGTCTGAATATAGTTCATAAGGTTTGTTTTTTCCTCAATAATTTTGATTGATATTTATTAGTTATCAATGAAACCCACCAAAAAATCAAACAAGTACAATGAAATTGTTTATAGTAAATATGTTACGTTTTACCAATAAATTACAGGTAAACTAAAGAGGGGGCCAAATCTGACCTTCGAACTATATTAAATTAATATAATTTTCCCCGCTTTATTATGCAATATTTTATTTTACCTCACTGTTACCAGATTTTCACGTTTTACTTACCTGCTTTGAATGTTGATACATGGCAACAATAATTTTCTTTTCTATTGGAACAGCAATTTATGTACATATAATCTAAATTTTTTAAATCTAGGGTATCAGTTTTTAAATTTACATAACTTTTTGAGCCAATTGTTTAAAACGATGTTTCCAGTTGTATGAAGGTTCTTAAATCTAAAATTACCCAACGTTTTGAGTTTTCGTATAAATAAAATAATAATACTCATAATGAATTTAAGGTATGATTTGATTATTAAAGTAGTGGGGAATGAACCTATGTCAACGGTAATTTTAAGGAATAAAAAAAAATTATATTTCAGTCTCAAATCAAAAGATTAGAAAAGATCATAAAGTAAATGGAAAATTAGTGATTAATCATTATTACACATTTAATTCTGATATTTGGGTTGCTTATTTTGAGCATCGCTTACTATTGGTTCATTGAATCGTGTGTGCGACACATACTAGCATATAAATATAAATATTTTTATTACTGTTCACAAAAACATATAAACTTAAAAAACAAAATAGTTATTTTCGTAGACTGTCTCAAGTAAAGTTTTTTTAGATTTTCTTCGTCTTATTACGGTCAGGTTTAGGCAACCGTCTAAGTACTGGCATATAGTTTCAGTGAAGCCAAATGAAGATACTTGTTCAGTCTAAACGTTTGCGTTTCACTTAAGTTCATTTGACTTCAATCCTTATTTGTTTATGCGGTATAGATTTCACGTGAATGTCGATTGTGTTTTGCATAGTTTAGATGTAACTGATGTTTATTTTATCTATGTTTGTCTTTTTCAATAACCTACGTAATGATTTGACAATAAATATATTATTTATTTAAAAGCTAAGTCAATTTATTTGTGTTTATTTTTATTGATTAATTCATTCCGAAAAAGGTCAGTTAAAATAAACTGTATGTCTAACCGTTTCAGAAAATTTAAAAAAAAATAGCATTTTTGGTCTTGAAAAATTAAAAGAAAATTTAAAATTGATAAACATAGGTTTTAGTGTGTGCATATATTAAATGTAATTGTATCTTCAAAATTCTCCTTACATATTCTAATTTTTATTTTACTTGTTAAATTTCCTTAATTTTATATTAGGGGTATTCATGATCTTTGGTTTAACATGTTAAAGCGTGTTAAATGGAAAAACTCATGTTAAATCGAAAAAAATTGCCTTCTTTTACCGTGGTAAAACGAAATAACATTTAACATGGCTGAGAGTCTGTTACTTGGTCTGTTAAATGGAGAATGACGTCACACA
>NW_027108761.1:1834086-1839727 GCF_000696795.3 Halyomorpha halys | reverse complement strand
TCACAATCTTATAGTTATAACATTTAACATGGTAAAACGTTTAACATTTAACACAACATCATGAACACCCCTATTAAGTGTAAATTATCTAATTGTATTTAAGCATGTTTATATTTCTAATAATTTAAATAGTATCCGCTAGTATTCTTCTCTGTCATTATATTCAGATTGTTTATAAATCTAGTATATAGAAAAATATCACTTATGAAGGTATCAAAATAGTAAAAGAAAACTATTTATTGTTAACCAACGTCTGATAAGAATTATTACATGTACGTAAATTTTCAATTTAAACTAAATTTATATCAAACCGTCAATTTTACTCATTCATTCTATGTAATTTCTTTAATAAAGTAACTATTAAGTATTTCTTTTAATACTCTGTGCATCAAAACATAGACTATGCAGCTATATATTTTCCATTGCATTAAAATTTGATCCCAGTGCCTTCCTCAGTTTTCTCTTGTTGCCCGTTAGCTATTGTACTTTTGCAGAACCAATACCAGACTGGCTGTTGTGTTGCGTCACTACCTCATTACTGGCATTCCTTGCTTCCTCAGCTTTGTTAGCTGGCGGTAAGAATGGTGTGCGAAAATGGAAAAAAGTGCTAAAAAAGGCTTCCAATTAGTAACATTCTGCTATGTCGGGGAGCAGTCTTTTCCAGCTTTCGCCTCTCTGTTCCTACATTCGTCTTCCTCTCTAATTAAGGTGTTTGGAACCCTGGGTCTTAGCGGAGGTTAATGAACCACATATATCTTATCCATGTGTTCGATTTAATTAAGGCAGTCAATGGAAATATCGGGGGATTATGTCCAAAAACCGTTTCCATTTTTAAGGAAAAATTATGTCCTTATTTTATTTTACTTTTTATCAATTATTATATATAGTTTGTCCTAAGTCTATAATTGATGCATACTTATAATTTATGCGGACTTGACTACAGACGGGAGTTACATCGGCAGACTTTACTGGGCTGTACGAAACAAAATGGCAGAAATGCCTCCTTTGTCGCAGTAAAAAAAAAAAAAAAAAAAAATCATTGATGCATAGTACTGTTAAGGTTACGTATTTTAGTGTTGTGATTTCAATATATTTTTTTACCATGTTTTTAGTTTTAAAGAGTGAGAAATAGTTTAAAAAAAACAAAAAAACAATTACTCAATTAAAAATAAAAGTAATTTATAAAATCCTATTTTAGGGGGATTTTAGTACCATTAATAACGATGTTTTGATTTAAGGTCGATTTTCTTGTAGTATGTCCTTATTAGAATTCTTAAATTATAGCAAAATTACTTGCAAAACAATTTTGTTTTTTAAAATGTCTGGATTACATCCAAAAACTGTTTGTTTACTTAGTGTAATTTATTTATTTTTATTAAATATTCAAAGCTAGGAAATTGTTTTTTCTCT
The DNA here is from genome assembly GCF_000696795.3 of Halyomorpha halys. NCBI lineage: Eukaryota > Metazoa > Arthropoda > Insecta > Hemiptera > Pentatomidae > Halyomorpha > Halyomorpha halys. The sequence continues at coordinate 1,838,317 of NW_027108761.1, read as the reverse complement.
ATTTATAATCGAGAGCAGGTCATAACACAAGAATTTTATTTACTTTTCTTTTCCTTCGCATAATAATCAGAACATAATACGTCAGCAATGCTGTTTGACACCATCATGTCTCAAATAAATGACTAATCTTACACATATTTTTTTCCCATAACATTTCCTTTTTGGCTGATTCGAAAGTCAGGAACTTTGCCATTTATGGCATTTGTGATCTTTGCTTTGCCAATCGGTCAGATATTTCGTTACCCATCTGAGCATGTAGTGACTTAAACCTTTGGAATTCCATTTTAGTTTCTCTCTTTTTTTTCTTTCTTTTTTAAAATGCATTTATTTATTCATTTAAGTTAATTTATCTTTATTCATTTATTTTCTATTTAGGTAGGCAATTATCAAGTAAAACATTTTGTTGGTGACTGAGCCGACTAAGTTTTTACCCATCCTGCTCTGAAGAACACTAGTAATGGTATTTAATAGAACCAAAAATCAACCAAACTTACTTGAAAGTATCTGTTATAAATACTGGTTTAACATTTATATCTTTAATTTAAACTTTTATTTATATTTATATGTTTTAAATGTTATATTTATGTACTGGCAGACCCGGCCATGCTTTGCTATTGCAATATTTGACGATGTATATACATACATTAATTGAACACTATTGAAAATTTGATATTAAGTAATATATAGATGAAGTGCTAAGACGATGACTATAGTAACATAAGTTGTAGGTGACAGCCGAATTCTCTATATAATCGTTAATACTGGTCCGATGTTGATGTTTTTCTTATTCTTTTAGACAATTTGATTATCTATGATATTGTCTTATATATAATACATAAAATGTGTGTAGTTTATATATAATAACACTCAATGTGTTTTAATAATAGTAATTTTTAATTTCTTTGAAAAATGATATTTAAAGGTTTCAGACGACGTCAAAATCGAATATGATTTTTTATTTCATAAAAACTATTCTGTTGAACTGCTTTCCTGAAATCTTCGTAATATTTTTAAAATTTTTATATGAATAAAAATCATTTATTAGAATCAGTAATATTTTTTTTCTTATTCATCATGAAGGTACAAATCGATTGGCATGATCATGAAAAAAATGTATGAATGTGAATGCAATTTCCTGCAGAAACAATTCATCATCTGAAGGATCGGCTTGGAAAATATCTTATAAATTGCTTTTAAATCCAACTATTGCATATAATAAAATTCTAAAATTTAATTACTTAATAGTTCCTTTTAATATTTCATCGAATTTTAAATATGTTGAATTAATAATACAATAATTTTGTTTATTGCAACTATAATTAATTATAAAATCAATTAATTTATTTTAGCATATTTTACCATATTTAGTTCTATTATCCCTTCGTTTTTGTCTTTTGAGGTCTTCACAAGCTATTTCCTTCATCTCTCTGTTCATCAGTCCTTCCAGGTCATTAAAACATTGTCATCTTCGGTTGACCTTCCATTCTTGAATTCTTTTAGGCCTATGTCCTTCTTTCATTCTCTTTATTTGTTCGGACTATTCAACATATTTTCAGGGATATTTCTGTTTCAGTGTGGAAAGTACTATTTGTTTGTTTTAACAGTTCCTTTGATTCTATCTTGCAAACAGAAACCGGAAAATACACGAATCTATTTTACCAGCATCATGTTTTTTTTAAATGTTAATAAAAGTTTAAAAAGATGAATTAGATTAGTTAGTGATAATATTTAACTTAATCATAAATTTTTAAAATATGTTTTCTATTTTATGAAAAATAAAATAAAATCTTAGACTTTTAAATTTGTTTTTAAGGTCAATAATAACTTTCTTCTATAAAATATGTTATACTTTTGAGAATTATTTAATAAAGAAAAGAAAATTAACAACTTAACACTATTACTGTACCTTAAAATAATTCATTGAATGCTCAAAAAAATGAAACCTAATTATCCCTTTATTTTACCTTAATGGCTTCGTAATAAAAACGAAAAATATTAATAATGGTTTGAACAAAAAAACAAAGCTTCTAAGAATGTTTAATATTATACGAAAATTGAAATATTTCAATGTTTGAAAAATAAAATAATAACACTTACGCCTTATATAACTGTAATCAACTTTTATTAAAATGAAAAATCCATTTTTACTTCTTTTATGAATAATAATGAAAACTTGACTCATTGTACAAAAATATGTGATAATAAGGAGATTTTTGTTGTTTTTCAATATGGAAATATAATTGAATAATAAATTATCATACTTACTAAAGCATTATATTTTATTTAATGTGTATAGAAATGAAACTCTAAAACGATAATGTTATGGAATTATTTATTTATCTGTTGTTATTAACTATTCTATTAAAATCCTTATCTGATATCCTTCACTATTTTTTTTTCTCGACGGTATTTATTTACTTTGACTTTTTTGACGGTATAAACAGAAGGTGTTTGTGAAATTTATCTAAAAACTGTTTCATTGTTAGCTTTTTATAATTTATTAAAATATCAATCTTTTTTTTTTTTACACCACAATTATCAGAATCTCCCATAGGAGACCGAAAGAAGGACGAAGACAGAACTGAGAGACAGTAGAACTAAGGAAGCAAGAAACGGTAGAGTCACTGACCCACAGTTGGAACACTTTTACTACGGCTGGTCTCCTAACAGGTTCCTTCATCACTTTCCTGCTTCTCCAGGCCTTTTAACTATATATCGTTTTATTAATATGTCTTCTCTCATAAAATTATTTATAGAAAGAGCTTTTACTAATTATTTTTATCTCATTGAGGGTTGTTTTTATCTACAATATAAATAAATGCAAATGATAATTTATTTAAGATCGGACTGATCAAATCACAAAAGTAATATATATGTGTGTGTGCGTAAATTAATAGCCAACGTGAATCATGCAGATTGTGTTAGCTTCATTTTTTTTTATTGATTCCTACAAATGTATGGTTATAGTATTTAAAAAAAAAAAAAAAAGTGTTTGTTTTTATACTACTACAATTTGCATTATTAGAGTATCTATATAAAATATTTACATTGATTTTAGGGTATTTTTTGCTATCAATTGTATTATACTTCATCTACTATTTAAGTAGAAAAAATATGATTAATGTTTAGTATGTACATTCTTTTTTTAAATAAAAATTTCTCAGGAATTTTACTATTTTCTTTTAATATTATTATTTAGGAAATTATTTTGAATGAGATTTGCGCGAGATTTTTATAAAAACAAAAAGAAAAAAAATTAAATGTTTTGATTTATATAATTTACAGCTACAATTAATGACTACTTTCCTTAAACTCATCTTTTTGTTATTTACAGGCCTGATTCTTTATAAAAAAATTTTAATTTTTAGCTATTCATTTTTTAATTATGATGAAAATCGTCTTACAAAGTTTGTTTTTTCGTCATTTCCTAAGGTATTTTTAATAATATTAATAACAAATTAAATCTATGATAATTATCTCATTGAAAATTTTGAATTGCATTACAATTTTTGAAAATAGAACAGTGTTCATTAAAAAATAAAGTTTATTGAAAATAATATGAAATTATATTAATAAATACCTTATATTTATATTTAATAAATACCTAACTAATTAACAAAAGAAAGGGTAAAAAAATTATAATTATAAGATAATCACATTATTTTGCTGTGTGTAAACTTTCTTTTTTTTATTGTACTTTTTTTAGGAAAAATTCTACAAGCGGTTTTTATCAATTAATGCTCGCTTATTATTAATTTATAAAAATACCTTTCGGTTTTATTACCTTTGCAAAAGTTGTGAATGGAACTTGAAACTCTACTCCCTATTATAGGAGGTTAGTCATATAAGTACTAAGAATGCTGACTAACTTCTTTGGCATAATTAAATTGACGTAATCGAGTTCTGTAGAACTGAACAGCAGCACCCTTTTTGGGCTAAAAAATTCATGGTACCGGTTTAATTAAAATTTTGTTTGTTTGTAATATTTTGAAAAAGTAGCGTTCTTCTGTGCCACTCTGTCAAACGCTTGGGGCAAGCATTCACCTCGGGGACCGCAGTTCTGGAATACAATTGCAATTTCTCTATTCGTTTGACATTTTTGATTTATTTTAATTGTTTGATTTTAATTCAGATTGTTTAAATTAAATAATCATGAGAGATAGTTGACCGTGGATGATAAATGATGAGAAGATGGTTGGGGGTGCGGTCAATGAAACACAAATAAGTATGA
>NW_027108761.1:1831021-1833411 GCF_000696795.3 Halyomorpha halys | reverse complement strand
ATTCTCATTTTAACTATGTTAATGAAATTTAATTTTTATATATATATATATATACTCATCATTTAAATTAAATACTTTGTAACCAATTTTAGTCTCAATTTATATTTCCTTACAACCACCCAAATCCACTTGTTTCTAACCTGGCTTCTCCTTCATTACCTAATAATCCTCCTAGGTGTCTGAAAAGAAGATGACCTCCAGATATTCTCCTCTAGAAAAGTTCTATCAGTGGGTAGATTCTCCACATGTTTGTATCATGTCACTATGTCACCTACAGCAAATTTACTTGTTGTATATATTTGTATACAGTTGTAAATAACAATAAATCAATTATTAAAAAAAAAATTTCTTCTAAAAAAAAGTGTTTCGGCCATCAAGGACAATTATCACTAACAGCTTTTATTATACATATGGTATTTAACAATTTTAAATAAATAACAATATTATTAATACATTATCATACCTTAATACAATTTTAGAACCATATCAATTTAAAAAAAAAAAAAAATCGCAGGATATTCTGCCCGTCATGAATTTCAGTCCACAAGTACCCTATTAGACATTAAAACATTAGGGAATCATATAACTTTATTATTGAGAAATCCTTAGCTTATGTCTAATTACTTATTTTATCATTTAAACGTATTGAATTAAAAATTAAAACTCTTAATCACAGTTAACTTTAACTATTATAATTTAGCACAACAATATTTTTAACCTTCCCCACACTCAGGTCAGACATTTAATTTATTTATTACAACTATATTTTGGTTAAATTTCCTATTTCTTTTATTATTACAATTCATGTCAAGGCTAGTTATAATTATCAACATTAATTTTATCCCATATTTTTCATAAATTAATTTAACTTAAAAACTGCATAGTGTTGGTTCAGATTCCTTGTGTCTGTTTTAAAATTTACTGTATAATTAATGTTTTCTGTTGTAACTGGACTCAAGTATTTTTCTTTTCAATGTATTATTTTCTTTATGTAAACTCATAGTATTTTAAAAATTTAATGTGTGCTGGTTTTTGGTTGCATGGTGCTCTACGTGCTCTACTGTTGTTTTATTTTGAAGGATCCCTCCTTGTTTAAATCATTACTGTGATACATTCTATCATGTTTGTAATGGATGTATTTATTATTTTTTTCTGTTTACGACAGAGAACATTTAGAATAATTATTTATTACAGTTAATTGAGGGTTAATGTAATAAATATATTCACTTGTAAAATTTAAATATGTCTATAAAAATAATATTACTCCATTGTGAGGTATAGACACTCACTATTAGAGAATTAGATGAATGAGATAACGTAGTATAATTCAGGTTAGTTATTCTATCTGATCATTCTTATCTCGCATAGGTTCGATAAAGATTTGACTCTTGGTTCAGCCTTTAGCCGCGTTTTTTTATTCCCGCCCAGTTACATATATATTGTGCTAATTGGTTGGCTGTTATCGTGGCGGGAAGAGTGGCCTATCCCTGCTCAACATTTCAAATTCCCCTCTGACGTAATTTAACGGATGCTCTGCATCCTATTAAGAGTCCATTCTAGTCCCAGTCTCGTTTGTAGTCCATTGTCTTGGATAGGATTTTTCTTAGCGGTTATCTTCGTCTTGGTTTTTTGAAGTATTCACTTTAGGTAAGTGTCAAATAGTAGAGTATAATTATTATTTATAGTATACTTTTATATAAGTAACACTTTTTTCAATTTTTTTTCATTTCATAAATATTAATATGTACAATACTTATTACTTTTTATAATCAGTATGTCCACATATAAATCATATGTCGTTGCTTTACATTTTGTGTGCGTGCATGTCTTTTCAGTGATATTGTAATAAGACTTTATCATTGAATAGCATGACTAATAAATTTCGTTCCAAATTAAATACAGTTTAAACAATTTAGTACAAACAAAATACGCCTGTCGTAATGTAGCCTTTATAAATACTGCCTGTGAGGTAGTTCATTAGTTTCTTGCGTGTTACTGTCGTAAATTCTGTTGCCATGCTTTGTTACAGAGCAAGCTTAATCACGATTTTATCATTTAGCAACGCTTAAATACTGATTATTTCTCAACTGATTTTACCTCTCACTGTTATTGCTAAAATAAACGATAGGAACCCCGTAGGAGTCAAGGATACGTTATTGAAATGTTACTGGTTACACCTTCACACACGTCCAAAACAAGATTTTTTTTAAAATTTATAAAAAATTACTCATGCTATATGTAGGGTTGGATACTTAATGTCTGAATTATACATCAGAATGTAATACTATACAATAAGAATATTCAAAAAAATAAAATAAATATGTGTATAATTTTTAAATTATCAAGGAGATGGTCAGGGTTGCGGTCAAAAGAGAAACATAAATAGTTGT
>NW_027108761.1:1770018-1830889 GCF_000696795.3 Halyomorpha halys | reverse complement strand
CAGCTTTTATTGATATATATATAAATAGTTCATTTTTTTTATTTAGGTGTGTTCTGTACTATTTTGGTTTTATTTTTATTTATCTATTTTGTTATCCGCCTTTAATCCCTCATTATTCCGTTAGACATTTTTAGTAGAAATTTCAAACTTGAAAAATAGTGAATATTACTTTTTAGGCGTTAGGTTAATAATATGTAATATGTAAATACACAAATGAACAACTATGCGTAAGAACATACTAAGAGAAATATTAGGTGAGATTAAATAGGCAATTTTGCTTGAAATAATATTTTAAATACTGCTTTTTACCTAGAGTCTTGCACATTTTTCTGAAACATAAAATTGCAGCAATTTAATGAAGTTTATAATTGAATTAAGGACTGCATTATACTTGTTTGATATGTTGTTTGTGTTTAGCCCTAAAGAGACCCATAATTCAGGAATAAAATTGGGAACAAAAAAATAAGTTTACTAATCATTAGTGTTTTTCACTCCTGATCGCACTTTGCGACATTTTCCCCCTCATATTCTCATTTTAACTATGTTAATGAAATTTAATTTATATACGATTTATTACGAAAAGGGTTCGTTTATCAATGCTTTGTATATTTTTCATAATGTTATCCAGTGTGAAAAATGTATGGATGGATACTCCGTTAGGATTTTCGCATGCCTTCTAAAACTCCTTCCTATATGACGTGATATATATTTTTAGTACCCGAAATAGGGAGGTGGGGAATAGCTGATTTAAAAGCAGCTCACACCCATATCAACAATGAGAATCGAGATCTGACCACGCAATGCCCGGCCACTTCAGAACGGAACTAGGAGTGAATGCCCTGCCCCTTGCTACTTCTCACAGGAGTCGGACCATCATTCTACGCTTCAACATTTCCTTGTACACATGGACGTAAATATGAAAGGATTTAAAATAATAGGACAGTATAATTTAAAGTATATGATAAATAAAATAAAAGGAGTAATGGCATTATTCCGCTGTACCATCTTTAGTTAAAGTTTACGTTCCCTTACTTACACATTATAAAAATATTTTTTGATCCTCATTTTTAGGTCAAAAATTAAAACACAATTAGATGTGACTACTACAGGGTATTAAAGATCATACAAAACATACGTATGAGGATATTAAACGACCATCTACGTTACACCGGAATTTCTTACTGCTTCTGACTCATTAAAGAGTACATGCTTACTAAAACAAAACGTCGAAAAAATGATTTGATACTTTTTATTTTATAGTTTTTTTTTTTTAAATTTTCCTTCTTTATAAAATAAAAAATGAATTATAAAGGATCCCACTTTATCATACAAAAACCTCTTGCACTTGTATGTGTCATATGTATATTATATGCTTATGCTAATAATGAGAAAAAAATGAAAATATTTAATACTTCAAATTGTTTCGGGGATACCCCCTTCAACATCTATAATTTAATATTTAAATAAAATTAAATATACCCAATAATATTGCGGTAAATAGATTAGTAATTAAAATAATAATGAATGAAATTAATTTATAATAAAAAAATTTGAAAAACTAAGTGCTAACTCAGTAACCCTGAAACGTCCAATAGAAACTAAATTAATCAAGCACTATTGTTTTTATTTTTGACCCGAAGTTCAAAATTATTTTTCTATTATTATCATTGATCAACTACTTAAATTAAATTATACTTTATTCCTATAACAAACTTAACAATAGTCTAAAAAATATTATAAAATCGTATTTAAAACGATAATGAACGTCTCATGACTTGAATGACACAAGTAGTTTTATTTATGAATTTTCAAATATCAAAATATTTTTATTATTAGGAGTTTGTTAAGAAGAAATAATTTAACATATATTAACTTAAAATATGTATAAAATCCCTTTTATCACAATTTTTAATGAACAGTTTTCATTATTTTTTTTATTTGTTAATAGTTGTTATTTCAAATTTGATTTAAGCATCCGATCGGACACTCATAGACGTTTGTTTGAACTTCAAAAAAATGTTTCCTGCACAAAAAAAAATATGTTTCCCATTTAAATGTAGTCTCCTTTATGTTTTCCAGAGGTTTTTTATGACCGGTGCCGCCTATATGAATAATAACCTGGATAGTTTTAGTATCAATGGGTGTCGGACGCGCACATCCGTTCTTGAAAAAAGAGTAGCTATATTTAGTTGGCCTCGCTGGAGACGTCTTTGTTTTAAGGATTTGAAAGGTGCCTTTCCTTTATAAACCTAAGACTTATTTTTTAGTTATAAGATTAATTTTTTTTAAATTATTTTATTTATCTATAGGGAGATGGTCAGGGTTGCGGTCAATAGTGAAACAAAAATAGTTTTCAACTATTTATTTTCCAACGTTTCGCCTTAAGTATTACTCTTGCCTTTGTTACTTGTTTTTTATTCTTTTCATTGTATCTTTTTATTTTTATTTCTATCATTTTATCTTAACATAGTTTCATTTTGTATCTTTTTAGCCCTGATGAAGCCCTGCAAAGTGGGACGAAACGTTGGAAAATAAATAGTTGTAAACTATTTTTGTTTCACTATTGACCGTAACCCTGACCATCTCCCTATATATCAATTTTTACGGTCAACTATATATACATATATTTTATTTATCTATTATTTTTGATCGCATTAATTATTAGAATGTTGTAGTATGTATCAAAGGTATCTTATCATTCTTTTTTTCGTTTGCGTTAGAGTAACTAATATTGAAATCATGCGGAAGTTTCGTGAACTTCATAAAAATTGAAAGTTATATAATTTGAAATCATTAGTATTTATAGCAGCGGGTAAAAAATAAAAGAAAACAAATGTGTAAATTCTGTTCGCCGGCATTATTTTAGTACATAAATTGGGTATTCATTGTAGGAATATTTCTTATAATTTTATTTTATTAATTATCTATTTTCCTTTATTTATCTAAATTAATATGTCCTTGGCACTTTTAGAATATATTTTATAGTTTAGTAGATCTTGTATATATAACACATTCTACCTCTTGTATATATTACACTTTCTAGATCTTTTATATATATACACCATGTAATGTATTCCAATACAAGAAGCTACTGTGCCCTAGAATCATGAATATTATCCCAAAAAGTACTTTTATTTAATTGAAAATTATTGTTATATTAATTTTAACGTTGCGTATTAAAGATTCCAGATAGAATTAATACGAAATATTATATATTTTTTTACTTTTGACCTATTCAAAACCAAAACCTTAATTATTTGAGGTTTATTAATTATTTGCAACATTTTGAGACAGTGGCATTCGCTTGCTATACCTCTGGTATATGCTAGTGATACCCCAGTTTGGGAACCACTGCATTATGTTGCCGCTAGATGGTTAATCGGACATGACTTTCTTAATATTTGAATTAAGCTAAGTAAATATGAATGCTGTTGAATTTACAATTAATAATGGTACAAAAAAAAGTGACTTGGTAACTTATATCCGTTTGGCTCGATGTCTTTTAATCTGGGACTAACCTATTTCTGGCTTCTCAGGAGTCTCCTTACGCTGGCAATGCTGCTTGGCAAGTTGATAGCAAATGACAGGTAAATTAACCGGCACAGGGAGAAGCGATGTTTTATTCAGCCAGTGACGGGTTTAGTCAGTTCCCGTTTCCACCGCTGACATAGTTCCTCAGTTCCACAGTTTCTGGTCCTAAAACGTAGCCAGATTGGATCTGAATACTTACGTTGTTTGTTTTTTGCATTCTTTGACAGCTAGAAAGTTTAATGGCACAAGAATATTTTATAATTTTATCATTTAATCCTTTATTTACCGATGATACTTGCAGCAACTTTTTTCATGGCTCTGTATTTTTTTTTAATGCTTTGAAACCAATTTGGACAGTATAGTATGCATATATAATTTTAAATAAAAAATAGTTTATTATTCTGGGACTAGGTCCCTTTGGAATAATTACAAAGGTAATTTTATTTTTGTACAAAAGCAGTGTGGCTATACTTAAGTATGACGTATATTAAAATTTTATATAAATAATTTTAAATATAGAGAAAAAAAACATTAATTAAAAAACTAACTGACTAAATACTTATAAAACAAAACAAAAAGGTAGTCACAAAATATCTGTACTATTATAATATTGGATTAAATTGGTGAATTAAATTATTGGTTAATAGAAGGGTTTTAAACGAGGGAAGGGTGGGCACATGACGTTTATTAAAGGGAATGGAGTTTCAAAGATATGCAGCTCAAGTAAAAAAGGATTTATCAAACGCAACAGTGAATTGAAAACAATTTGAGTCAATTTAAAAAAATAATCGTTTGTTACGTAGCAAACTTGACTTATTCTACTTCTATTAGAATGACAATATAATGCGAGTATTATAAACCAATGGTGCTTAACCAAAGGTACGGTGAGTTTTCGGGATTGGTATACGGCTACTTTCAGTTTTTCTAATCTTTATCCTCAACTAAAAAGACTTATAAAAAAATAAAACGGTCTTTCTGAGACTAGAGTGATAATTCAGAATCAGCTTATTTGTTGTATGTAACAAAATGATTATTCCGAAATCATATATAACATGAAAGGGAATTGTTTTGTTGAAGTAATAACTTCAAATTATCATTATTTTTTTTTCATTCAGTGCCCTATATCTTAGAAACTACCTAACACACGAAAATAATAAAATAAGAGTTTTTTTGTAAAGTAAATTATTATTTTTTTAAATAATAGCCATAATAGACCTCTTTACGGTTAGCATTCCCCAGTGTTTTTCTAATTTTTTTTTTTTTTTTTAAATATTGAGAAAAAGAAATGTAAATTTATTTTTACTGATTTCATATAAAATTAAAATAATCATTATTAACTACTTAATGGTGCATTTAATGAACTTCCTGCAATTAAATATAATATATTTTAAAATAAATAAAAAATAAGATAATTTATTGAAATTCTACATTTTTTTTTCTATTACGGATTAAAGTAAACCTTTAAAGTGTAAATGTTTTACTTATTCATTGAAAAAAACTTATTAATTAATTAATAGAAAATTTTTTAAATCTATCCATTTTAGTTCAGCATTCCCGAGAGTTTTTCTAAAATAATTTATTTTTTCAAAATAATGAGAAAAGAACATTTTGTGAATTTATTTTTACTGATTTCATATAAAATTAAAATAATCATTACTAACCACTTAATGGTGCATTTAACGAACTTCCTGCAATTAAAAATAATATGTTTTAAAATAAATCAAAAATAAGATCATTTATTGAAATTCTCCATTTTTTTTCTATTACGAATTAAAGTAAACTTTTGAAGTGTAAATTTTTAGTTATTAATAAAAAAAACTAGCGAAAAATTTTAAAATCTATCCATTTTAGTTAGTTGTTTTCATTTTTAAGTTTTCATGTTTAAATGAATCGGACTGCTGTGGCTCGTGCCAAGTTATCATTTTATATAATTTAATTTAATGTGCATAAACGCTTCTATGGTTGAGAAGATCTTGATAATAATAGTAACTTTTTCAATCATGTTTTTATAATTTTGCTTGTCTTTTAATTTATAGTTCACAATTCGTTTATTATATCTAGAAAGTTTTTTTTTAATTCCCAATAAAGCGTTAATTGACTTCCTGAAGCCGATTCTTCCAGGTTCTTATTTTTTCTGATGAAAGTCTGCGTTGAAACTAGTTGTCCTTTCATTTCCTGAATTATTCTTTTCTCTGAGTCATTTACCCTATCATTATTTTAGCATAAAAATGCCATTCAGCAATCTCGCGGAATTGTATCTTTCCCTTGCTATGCCTAGCTTTCTGATTACTTCGGGTATTTGGGTCAGTCTTAAAACTACTACTAGCTTGTTAAGGATAAAGAAATTATCTCTTTATCTCCTCTTTAAACAGTAAATAAAATTATTTATTTGAAATATTCACTGAGGAAGTTTTTTTTTTATATATTTGTCTTCAGCGTTATTTCCCATAGAATTAAAGTTTGCCAAAACTCAACATGTAGTAAATTATGTACAAATTTAAAAAAATAAAGTAAAATTATAAACATATAAAACGAAAAAATGCAGATCTCAACATAGATATGACAATAAAAAATAAATGGTTAAAACATAGATAAATAAAAATGTTTTGCATTGAAGACTTATAATGCAGTATAACCTGGTTTAGTGAGAGTCCTTTTACTGTTGATGGGGTCCCGATACTTTGGCATTTAAATACACAGTTCTGTTTTTGAACTTATGTTATTCAGATTTGATTTCTTAGATTTTGTTCGATGTTTACCTGTATAACTGGGAATTAATAACTTTTATAAATAAATAATTTATCAATTTCGGACAGGTACAAGTTCGTTTTCTTCTTTTTAAACCTGCCTATTTGAAAAACTGGGGTATAAAAAGCCTCTTTGAGTGATAAAAAATCCGAGATCTCAGTTATACTGGTTATACCATAGGTTCCCAATCTTTTTCGGTTTGTGGCTCTCTAAATAATCGGATTTTTTTTCCGAGGCGCCCTTATTAGATCGGATTTTTTCTGAATTTTTGACTTTCTTGAAAAATAGGAAAACTTTCCTTTTAAAAAGCGATTACCCATGTAATAGCGAAAAATTTAAAAACAGATACTATTTTCCTTAAGATGATATAAAATATCTAATTTCAACTGTTACGGTAGTATCCATATTGAGACTGGACAACCACCTCTAAAGACTGGAAAGCTTCTAAATTATTGGAATTTTGGCAGAATTTTTTTACATCTAGGCACAAAAGTTCGAGAAATGGAAATTCCAAGAAAATTGCCGAATTTTTTAATTCACTTATTTAATAAATGTATGCAATTTTTTATATTTTAATTTTTTTAAATAAACTTTTGTTACATGAACACTTTAAAATAGTGTCAAAATCGAGTAAAATGTATCTAAATGATGATTCCAAGCTAAAAGTTTGCCAACTATTCTGAAACATCGCTATAAAACGTTGAAAACAAACAACTCATTATTTCATCAAGCTAGTATCAAGAAATGAATTATTCCCTGGGTGAAATAATCTACCAAAGATTGCCTCTTGCTAATAAAAACAGCACAAGTGTACTTTAATTGGTTAATTATTGTATTTAAGTGTAAAATCTTATTCTTCGTAATTTAAATTTATCTTTCTCTTTACTAGTGCATCTACCCTTATTAAATGATTTAAACAAAAATTTTGATAATATTTAGTTTTACTTGCTATCGTTTTATTAATAATTTATTTATTGAACATTTTAATATTGTTTAATTATCCTTTTTTAATTTATCTTTTTCTGAATTTAAAGCTTCCTAACGAAAATAACGGTCTTGTAAATTAAGTTTCGCTTTTACATCCTACTGCTCTTAAACATTATTACAAAAAAAAATTAATAACTTGTGAGATATGCATACCAAAACCATCCCACTCTTGGTCTCGCCCAGGACCCACTATTAAATCCTACACATCCAGGAAAATATGAAGCCCACTCTTATAAAAATTATTAATTACATGATCAATCACCGGTTATCAGAAAAGTTTTCCGTGTGGGTATCTATTCCCTCGCTGGATGATGTAAGTATCCAGTTTAATGGAATTTTATTTTATTTTTTTGCGAATTTGATGTTATTTTTATTTTAAAATTGTCGTGACGTAAGCTTCGAGATATTTTTGTTTTATGAAGCTCTCATAAGATTATGAATCAGAAGAGAGTCAGTCATATTGGCTTTTGAGCTACTTAAATATCTCAAGGTCATTCTTGTTTTAAATCGTCATTAAACTTTTTTTCTTGTATTTGAAAAATTGTACTTTATGTTTTTATATTTAATTGGGATTATAATAGAAATAAAATCGTATTTTTTATTTTTAAAATAAAAAACATTTTATGATGAAAATACTTATGTTGGCAATTTTTTCTCCTTTCTTTTCTTTTTTCTGTTTTTTTTTTAAACAGTTTTTAAATACGTAAAATGAATTACCTTCAGATCAACTAAGTTTAATATAAAGAATGCTTTGAGATTAATTTTTTTTAAAAATTAATTAATGTTATTTACAACTATATTTGCATAAAAATCTATTTAGTAAATTTAATGTAAGATCACAATGATATAGACATGTAGAGAAACTATTAATTGAAAGTACTCTAATAATATATTCTGTCAGGAATGGAAGATGAAACTAGTTGGTTTGGGTGGTTAGGATGTTTATTAACGAAGGGTTGATATATTTAGGTCTTTATGGATGATTTTATTTGTGACAAAGTAAGGAGCATTGAGGATTTTACGAATGATTTTGGATTGGATACGAGAGGATTTCGAAGGTTCAGTTCATTAAAAATTAAATTATATTCTACAAAATGTTAGAAAAGAGGTTTTATGTATGTGTCGATAACTGAAATACGAGTATCATTTGCCAACCTTTGAGGTTGTATCCGCTGATAGTGAAACATTGTGGTGAATGTTCGATAATAAAACACACTTTTTAATGTAAAAACTAATATTCTTTTAAATTCATTAAATGTATTATTAAATTCTTAAAATAATTCATCACCTATTTGTAAAAGCTTCTAATTTCTATTTAAAAAATGGTTTAATTTTAATTTATACTACAAATAACTTCTAATTATCTTTCTTAATCACCTTTATCTGTGGCCAAAAGCTAATTAGCTATTCATTTATATATGTGGTTTTGAGCTGCAAAAACCTATTTCCTTGTTTTGAGGGTTTTAGTTCAATTTGTTTGAACTTCGATTTTTGTGATTTTTTATATGCTTAAACTCATTTGATAAACAATATTTTGTTATTATTCTACACAAATTAATAATCGATTTGTTTATGATAACCATAAAATCCAGGCAGAGCAAAGGCAGCATACGATAATATTAAATGTTTCTAGCATTATTTTTTTTTTTTTTAAAAGTATCTTAGCTCCTAGGGTACATTGACAAGAACCTTGGGTCACCTGTCCAATATTTTTCGACCTATCACCCAAAAAATATTCATTGAAAATGGTGATTCCACGTCCGTAGCCTTCCTTTGTTAGTTCGTCTCCGCTACAGTGCAATACGGTGTTAGCCAGTTAAATCCTAGTATTATATCTAGTAGGTTGCTTATGTCATTTTAAGTATGGCTTCGTGGAATGAACTTAGTAGATAATAGTCCTGGATTTTTAATGGTCCTATTCTGTGCTACGAATGAACTACTAACTATTCTCTGATGACAAATGATCTTCGACCCAAATATTTTCCTTAAAAATGGTCTGGTCAAAACCAGTTTAAATGAAACAGCACTATATATTAAGAAAAATGATATATCCAATTAATGTTTTCCTGTGCCTTTCGTATTTCGATTGTATTATAATTCATGTGCACTCTGTAAGACAGCAGTATGTTGTATATATTCGCTCATTGTTTTGCTTTGATGAATCCTTTTCCTACTAGGGAAACCTTGCACCTGCATGCAATTAAGTGCAATTATTTTATCACTATTACTTTCCCATGAGACGATAACAAGATTTCCTCCGGCATAATTGCCGGTGTTGTCCCATATCAGGGTGAAGCGATCCCATGGGAATGAGCTCCTTCCCCGGCCTCCCGGCGAAGGTCGTGGAGTAAGAGGACCATTATAGGGCAGGAGACAGAAGAAATTCGCCGTGGGCCATCAATAACTCTCTCTCCATGGTTTACGGCCCCAAATTCGCCACTCACTTCCTACTATAGCCTTTATAAAATTTGCCAAGTTTTCCTTTCAGTTCTGCCCGCCTTGTTTGAATTATAGGGCCTTCGGAATCAGGATGGTCGTTAGTGAGTATCCGCTTTCATCTGCGTTGTCTTGTAGCCTATGTTCATTTGGGTCATCATGTTAAGGCATGGTATTTATAGGTCTTCTAAAAATTAGGTAGGTTTTTCCTTAATATTAGCGATCATGCTAAGTTCTGTGGAAAGGAAACTAATGTACTAAATTTTTTTTAAGCATATTCCACTATAAAATACTGAGAAAAGAGCAAATCAATTAGTTTTTAGGAGCATTGTAGTGGGATCTGAATTTATTTTATTTAAATTGGAGTCTATAATTTACCTCTTGCTGCAAAGTGAATATGCTACAATACTTCGTAAACATTGGTTCTTTATCAAATGTCGATATCCACGTGTGTTCCATCGAGCCAAACATAGCGGATCTTTAACATTTGTTGAATTTTGCCTTCGATTTAAACCAGTTTTATAATAAAAAGAAATTAAGTGAGGAAAAGTGAAATGAATTGTAATTATTGGCAAAAAAAAAAATATAAATGAAATTCGGTAATCTTTATAAAATTCAACTTTGGTTTTAGTATTTTTATTAAGATACTTATTAATTTAATTACACAGGTGTAGAATATAACTATACAAATATTTGTGCAAAAATAAACCGAATTCCATTGACAAGATTTGAAACAATGTCTCAACACCCAATTGATATAATTTTAAAGTATACAATCTTAAACAAAAGTTTTTTTATTGATCAACTAGTGTTATGAAAATTCTCTGATTTGTTAAAACACAGAGAGCTTCAATCATTTGTTGATAATTCTAACAATGTAATAACTGAACACAAAAGTATGGATGCAGCACAAGCTGTTCGGTCTCAAATTCAGGCCAACTTGTGCCAATCAATTCAAATAATCCATCGAGAGGCTTGCGCAGGCACGAATTTGCCATAGTTTGGCAATACTAACATATGGTAGAGGTTTCTCCCCTAAGGGATTCTTACACGTCTGTCGGAATGACACTGAAATCAAAAGTGGACGAATAGATTGTAAGGTTAGGACATTTGGATTACGGAGAAAATTTTCATTTCAGAATTTTCTCTTTAAGTCATCTAAAAATAAAAGAAATAAAATAAAAATATATGTTAAACTTACAATCTGAATTTCTGTCTTCGGATTTTACTGTCCATTCCGACTTACGGTGTTGAGGTCCCCTTACCGATGACGAAGTGCTAAAATTGTAAATTATCTCACACTCGTTAATGTTGTTAGTTGCTACAAATTAAAACATTAAGCAATAGGTCATTAAGCACTTTTTTATTGCAACATGCATATACATTTTTTTTTGTAGCATTGAGTTGCCTTCTTAATTTGTGTATTTAATATATTATAATAATAAATCATCTATAGAGTTGCAGTAAAGAAAATACATAACAATAGGGATTGCCAAACAGAAATAGTATTTTTTTTTATAAAAAATTATGGTAATATATCTTTATGGTCTTTCAATAAATCATAATAATTAAATGTATGATGATTTCATATTTAGTGTTAGAATTTTGACTCCTTAAACTTTAATGATGTTTGCTAATTTATTTTTTTTTTTTCGCAGGTGAGTTGCTTTTATCAGCGGAATTTAAGTTGAAAGGATTTTGTTACTGTATATCTCCATAACTTTTAAGGTAATTTTTACTTGATATAATGTAATAAATATTTCCACTTAAAAAGTTTATTGGTGCAATTTTAATTTGATTGGCTGTTATGAGACGATGAAAGGCATCCTGACTTCTAAGGGTTCCTCGTAACAGTCTTGTCGTCATATGGATAAAATATTTACTCTGGGAAAATAAGCGAGTATTAAGAAAATGGAAATGGATTTTTGAGATCGAAAGTATAAGTAATATAACTATCTATGGTGTAATATAAACTATAAAAAAAAAAAGCTTGAGAAACGGAGCTCCGTCACTAAGGTTTTATTTTTCTCTAATGTTTGTTGGGAAAATATTTAAAAAGTAATTTCATTGTTTCATCACTCTTAGAAAAAAAAGCGACACAATGGCGCAGGGAAGAGAGATAGAAAGATATGCGCCCATAGCAATATCCATCTAGAACGAAAACAAAAATAAAAATATTTTATGAGTAAATGATGGGTGTCGTGGTCAGCAAAAATACTCAAATAAACAAAACTTATTTATTTTCGCCGTCGTTTCGATTTGAATTTCAGTTTTTCATGAGGGCTGAAAAGACAAAAAACGAGATAACAATCATAAAAACAAAGAGAAAATAGCAGTAAACAAGCTTGGAAATAACAATAAATTATGTTAAAAGTAGTTAATTGATAAAAATATAATATTATAGAGGTAAGAATACGAAATAAATGGTAAAAATACAGATAGTGTCTAATGAAATAATCATAATGAAAGGTGCAGAAGAGATTGTAAATAATATGTAATGTAATTAACGTAAGTCCAAACATACATATGTAAGTAATGTCAAAAATAATTTTAAAAAAAGTTTAAATCAACATATTGAAATGTATGAAAGGAAATGATATATATGACGTAATGGACAAGAAAGAAAATGGAATATGCTACAAAGGTTAAAAAATACAGATTAATGTAGGTTGGTAATAAACATTTTAATACGTCTTAATTTAGACATGAATTCATCTTCACTTTTATGGTTTTTTGAGACTAAAAAATACCATCCACACTGAATTCCTGAACATCTGAACCAAAGCGTTAAAGGCACCCAAATGTTGTGAAGAAATGGAGGAAATTCATTTAACAAACGTTTTCAAATATCCTAAAACCATGTTTTAGGGCTTGTGAAATGTATATGAAGTTCCCTTCATATAGTGAAAACAAGTATTTTGTTATCAGGAAAAATCGTTAATCCTCCCACACCGAAATGTTACAAGTAAATACCATTTCTGGCTCCCGTCACTGTTTTTTTTTTTTTTTTAATTTTACAATTGTATGGTATATTATAAGATGTAATGCGGTTTCAGGATAAGAATTGATTGAATTGAATATTCCAGACATGCATGAGGTTGAATGAGATGTTTCCGAAACAGGACGTAGACTCGTCAGACTCCCATTGATGGAGATGCTTCAATGGAGTAATAGCAATTAGCTGACGTAATTCGTGACGGGGGAGTATTCTTTGCTAATAACTGGGGCTTCGTTTCTTCCTCTCTCTGCGATAATACTGATTAGAAGAGAAATGAGAACGATTGTTTTGCTTCACTTCAGAAAATGATGGAGATCTAATTTTTTGCGAGTTCGGGAAAATAAAAAGACACATAAATACCACAGTTATGAAGGAATACGAATTTATAAACTACGACCTAGGCAACCTAGGAATTTAGCAAACAATGGCATAAGCATTGTGAACTCTCCGTGCTTGAAAATAGATTAAGAAACTAGGAAAGCATATGGCTTCTGAAAATAGAACACATATTAAGGCTAGAAAAGATGTACTTAACGAGACTTTTGTTCCTTGGAATTCAATATCTTATATTTTTTTATTTTTAGAACAAGTGAGAATTTACATTCTATAAGATAGCTATTTGTTTTACGTGCTGAAGGCCCTGCTATTAACTTTTAGCACTTATTAACTGGTCTCTACGACAACAATTAACAATTTCCTCTTATCAAATATTACAGAATTAAAAATTAATTGAATTTTAAATGCTTATTAAACGCTCAGGAGTCGCGATGGGTGTTTTGTTTTTGTTGTGAGTTTAGTTGGTTAGCATAAAACTTTTATGCTATTTATTTATGTAATTTATTTTTATGCTATTTAGTTCATTCGAAATTAATTTCGATTTAAATAAGTATTTTATTTATGTTTAATATTATTTGTAGTGATGTGTTAATTATAATTATTTAGATCTAACGTGATGAAAAGTAGGGGAGAGGAGAAGGGGCTGCAGTTAGTGGCGTAATAATGAACACGAATTTGTAAAACTGTTTTTATTTTGGCGAACGTTTTGGTCTAAAATTTAGATCTTCATCGAGGATAAAAATAAAAATGAGATAAACATCATTAAATTGTGAAAAAAAAAATACATCACACAAGAAATTGAGAACATATAATTCACTGATTTTTTTTTTTTTTTCATTTTCTGATATTTTCGATGTTAATCTTTTTTGTATAAATTGTTACCTTTGGAATATTATATAATACCTTCTTAGAGTATTATTTTATATATCCTTAATTTATTATTCGAAATTTATTTTTGATCACTATATAATGGTTTCTTTTTGTGTTTTTTTTTTCAATCAGTGAAATAAAGTTCTGAAATTTAGGCCGAAACGTTGGCTCAGATAAAATACGTTTTACTTATTTGTGTTCATTAAACCACTGATCATACCCACCCTGCTCTGCCCCCCCCTCCTCCATTAAATATTATTTAAAATTAGTTTTAGACTCTAGCAAATGTGCGTCAAATTTTCTGATTTTTTTTTCGGAATAAAATTTATAATAATACAACCCACTAAACTTCAGGTGAGTATACAAATAAAAGAAACTCCCTCCCCTCCCCCCCCACCTCTCCCTTTAGTATGTTTTTTCTATTATAGCAATAACAGTCCAGCAGTGATGGTTATGCATTTACAAAACATTGTATTGTTGTTTTTATTTTTTCATTATTTATATCAAAAGTTACAACCACCATCGTTACAGCTTGTATGATTAATACCTGAGTAATTGTTTGTACAGCCCGGGTAGAATTTGAGTGGGCCATAAATCGTACAAAAGTACTCCTTGCCCCAACAGGAGACTGTATTGCTATTAATTTAAAAGGCTCAGGGTTATATGTAGTGCTCCCTCGAGGTTGTAAATTGTAATTTAATATCTAATACCGGTAATGGAAGGTCCGAGGTGTAAAAACTAACGTACTGGGGGTAGTTTAAGTTAAAAATTTATTTAGCCAAGAGCTCTTGCTACGTTTTATAGGTCTTTCATGGATTCGTGTGCAATTGAAATAAAAATATTCTGACATAAATGTTTATGCGCTCTCTCTCTCTCTCCCTCTCTTTCTCTCTCATATATATGTATATAGGTTCTTCAAACTTGATCATAAACCGTTCAACAATAATTTGTAGGTATTTATTGAATAGCATAAAATTATATCGAAAACTGAATCGAAAATTGACTGGTAAGTAGACAAAGTCAATTTACTTTTTAAAATTAATTTTTTTTTTATGATATTTTTTGTAAGTATAAATTAATGCATTTGGTTTAAATTGTCCCATTTAACTTAAAAGATATATTTAAAAAAAAAAAATAATTACGAAATAAAATGAAAACTAGATTATTATTCTGGGATTGGTCCCTTTAGAACAATTACAAAGGCACTTTTAAATTTATAATAACATTTATTGGCTATAAAACAGTGTATCCACACTTAGTTATAGAGAGAAAAAATAGATTAATTAAAAAACTAACTGACTAAGTAAAAACAAAACTAAAGTTAATTACAAAATATCTGTACTATTATAATAATGGGTCGGATTGATGAAGGAAAATGTAGTGAAATATAAGGGATTTAAACGAGGAAAGGGTTGCATTACATTGGTACAGGACGAATGTTAGAGGAAATAGAGTTCCAGAGATATGCAGTTCGGGTAAAATATGATTTATCAAATGCAGCAGTTTGGTGAGATGGAGGGTAGATGTCAGATAAACGGGACAAAGAATTTGAATTTCATGCTTCCTATGATATAGGAGGGGCGTTGAGTACTAATTACAAGGAATAGAAAGGAAGCTAGGAAATACTGGCATCGGAAGAATGGATAGAGCCACTTCAGCTCGGCGTAATACTGGGTTATTTGCGTATCTGGTGATTCCGAAAATAAATCATACTACACATATCATAAATTATATTAATTCAATATATTAATTAAATTATATATAAAATTATTTAAATTCAGGAATAATTTCATAGTCATTTAACTGAAATAAGTATTAATAAAAATTAAAATTTTAAAATGATGCATTTCTTGTGTAATAAAACTCCTAATATCTAAAAATATTAAAAAACTATATTATTGCATCGTTAATATAAAACTAAAATATTTATTTTTGAAGTAAAACTAAATCGATTCAGCGTTGTGTGTATATTAATAATTGTATATCAGGGCCCTGTTTTGTACTAAAATACAAAAGGCCACGTTTCTTATATGTAAACACATTTAGAAGGATAATGGTTTTGTAAATTCCAACTTTTGAGTTTCTGGACAGAACACTGCAGCTAGGCAGTTTAGAAATAATTTGAAAAATCGAGGGTGAGGAAAAAATGGACATTTTTCTGGGTGTGGTTGGTGCATTATTAATTCACTGGTGTATTATAACATATTTATTTAAACCACATGCACATCGTTATGTTACTGTGGTTAAGGACAGGAGTAGGATTTATTGTGAAAAAGAAAAATGAATGACTTTAATGTTATAATTTCCTCCAAAAACTACTATATATTATTTATTGTAATTTATTAGATTTAGGCTCAATTAATTTAATTTATCGAATTTATTTTATTTTTTTATTTATATCTGATATGCTTTATAAATGTTATATATTTAGAATAGTTGCAGTATAATTGAATTGTTCTGTGTATGTTACTTATTTCCTACTTGAAGACATTTTTATAGATTGTATTTTTGTAAGTTAAATTTTAAATAGTATTATCTTAATATGTTTTAAACACACACTAAGGGCTTTACAACATATTACCTAAATCATTTTTCAAAGATTGTATTTTGGTTACTTAAATTTTAAATAGTATTATTTTAATATTTTTATATATTTGAAACATTATTTATATATTTGAAACATACACCAAGTGTTTTATAACATACTACCTTAAAAAAACATTTATAGATTGTATTATATCATTTTTTATGGTTGGGCTAAGATTTTTTCTTTTTCTTTCCTGTTTTATTTTTTTCTCATTCTCTGAGAAATATCTTGTATTCATACATTGTTTATTATGTTACTTACTTGTCCAACCTCCTCTATAAGTGTTTTGGCTCTAACAGAGGTAAATATATGAATATATTTAGACGTACTAACATAATTAGAATTTTTTAAGATTTCAAATTTTAATTACAATTTTCATCTTTTACCTATTTCTTCTATTTAGTCGTCAGTTACTGTTAATTCTTACAAAATATAGCAATTCATATTTTGATTTATCTAAATATGTGTTTAAATTCCTGACTTAAGTAATAGAAAAGTTATACCTTCTTATTAATCTCCAGATAAATATCTTAAATTTATCAATTTCTTTTTATAAATTAATGTATGAAACTACCCAAGTCTGAAAGAGTGTATTTCTGAACTAAACAGTTGGTCCATTAGGAACAGAGAGAGTTGTTTGTTGTTTACCAAAAGTATTGAAAACTGGAGATGGTTTTGTTTGTGTGCTGTCCATGCGGTTTGAATACATTTTTGTTTATCTCAAAAAGATTATCTAGATTTTCCTAGATTTAATTTTTTTTTCATTGCAATTATCAATCTCATCCGTCGATTAAAAGATTTTTTCTGAATTTATTGGTATTTACGACTGAATTATAAATATATGCAATAAGTAAATTTGATGTTAGTTGTACAATGGCATGATAAAGATTTGAGGAGGATCCCTTATTGATATAAATATAAATATGATAATTATTACTCTCCTACTAATCTTAATAGAACTTAATTTTATATCTGATATGGAAAGGTGGTATGCGTGAAAGTAATTACTAATGATTGTGTTCATAAGGTATAAACGTTATTAGAAGAACAATGATATAAGATATTGCTTAGAAAGGCGTTGTGGGGTAATGAGGTTCCTAACCCCAGTCCACGGTTCAGTTGGGAGATGTTGCAAGGGAGTGTGACCAGCTTGGGTGTTCGCTTCTTCTTATAAATACTGCCTTATTTAACATCAAGTCCGTGTCTTATCTCTGTGAATGTTTTGAAATATCCAGTTGCTCAAACGGAGCTGTATAGTATGCATTATAACCAGGTGTTGGATTTTCATGTACAAAAAAAAAAAAAGAAAAAAAAATACTAAGAATAATGTATAACAAAATGTTACCATATTGTATTGGCAAAATTTACATTTTTTTATGTGGTGTGATGATTAATAAACCCTAAAAGTTTAATAAATTCAATAAAAAATAGTCGTTTTCTAATAATCTGAAATTGAATAAATTAAAAAATCTAATTTATTTACATCTCAAACGACTGTTAAAATATATAAATAATATAAGTTATATCAACCATGTAAGGCCCACCAGGCCGATCTGGTATAAAAATAAAATATGTATCAAAAATGTAGTTTTAGTTATTTTTTTTATTCTGTAATATTATATTCTGGCTTATATTGTAGTAGCTTTAGATAAATTTATAAAATTAATTGTATTATATTTATATATAAGAAGATTGTCAGGGTTGCGGTCAAAAGAGAAACAAAAATAGTTTACAACTATTTTTTTTTCCCGATAGTTTTTTTTTTTGTATCTTTTTAGCCCTGATGAAGCCCTGCAAAGTGGGGGGGAAACGTCGGAAAATAAATAGTTGTAAACTATTTTTGTTTCTCTTTTGATCGCAACCCTGACCATCTTCTTATATATAAATTTTTACGGCCAACTACATACACATATATATTATATTTAAATATTTTAATTAAAAAACTCATGGTTTTTTTTATTAATATAAATTTCTATTGTGAGGTGTAGATAGTTTACCGTAGATTAATAAGTGGAGAAGATGGTCTTACCCCCGAAACGTCGGGATAAATAAATAATTTTTGTTTATTTATGTTCTTTCGCCCGACCATCTTCTCCACTTATAAATTTCTATCTAATTGTAAGATTAACTGCTTCTTTACGACAAATAAAAGTGAAACTTTTAAACTAAAAACATATTTATTGCGTACAATTTATAATTGTAAAAATATATATCATTAAACATTGCTTAGAAAATAATTGTTTAAATTATTTTCTACTAGACAAACGTTCTAAACCTCCAACACATTACAAAAGACCTATCTACATGACTGTAATAAGGCCAATATGGACATATAGAGTTGAGCTTTGGGGCTCTACTAAACCTTCGAATTCATCTCGTATTCAATCCAATATCCTTCGTAAAATCCTCAATGCTCCTTACTTTCTCACAAATAAAATCATACATAAAGACCTTAATGTTCCCTATGTAACCGATCTACTTCGAACCAGATATCACTCCTTCCATTATAAACTCCCTAACCACTCAAACCCCCTAGTTTCTAGTAAAAAGATCTATCAACATCAACTTAGCCGTTGAAAAGCAAAATGGTGTAAATCAAAACTGGAGTCATAATCAATAAGATGCATTTCATTATCTGCACTTTCATTAACTTGGAGAAAGTACAAGGGCTTTACTCGTAGACGCTATCGACTGTATCGGTAGAACAGGTTTTTGCGAAATTCGTTGTGCCAAGCACGATTTGAATATTTCTTGAACGTGTCCCTCTCGATTGTTAACCGATCGGCCGAGCTTTATGGCCCGGAACGGGCCGAATTTCACTGATAAATAAATCTTTTGTTTTAATCTCCCGAAGATTATTAAATGTCTTCGATTGAATTTTCAGTTTTGAATTATTACATTTTCCATTGTCCGGTTCCCTTGGAAAAATCGACATTTCACTTATATTTACCTCCCTCAATTATATTCTGAAAAAGATTTGAACGAGATTAATTATGAAAATAAAATAAAACGGTTATATTTAATTAAGTTATTATTAAATATTATAAATTATTATTCTTATAGGCATACTATTATTAAATAATTTAGACTGAATTTTCATCTTTAAATTATAGCATTTGTTATTCTTGAGTTTTCTTGCGATAAACATTAGCCAATTAGAGGGGGGTACATATAAAAATAAGTTTATATGTACCCCCCCCTCTCTCTCTCTCCCTCCCCCCCTTCCTCCCTCCCTTCCTCCCTCCCTCCCTCTCACTCTTCCCCCAAACGTTTTGAATTAGTGTTTATTTTCAATACGTAGTATCTTTGCTAATACTCATCTGATTTAAATATGTTTTTTTAATTTTAAATTTATTTACTTTACAAACATGTATTTGATAATGGTTTATATATATAACTGAGTATTATATGAAACTCGTAGATCTTTTGGGAACTGCATATTGCAAATTTGTGTTGATTATCGTACCCTCCTTACCAGAGGAAGCGCGTTCACGCTCCCCTAGATGTAAAAAAAAATTTTTAATTAACAAAATTGATTTTTTTTTCTAGCAAATAATTGTAATAACTAAGACATTACTACTATATTTATATTTTCTTAAAAGTTTAGTTTCTTTCATCTTTTCCGAAATGTCACAACCTAACCGACCATGGCTTGCTCCCCCTCCCCCCATTTGTTTTTATCCTTGGTACGGCCTCGAAACAAAGCTTATCGTCTTGTTTTGAAATCCTGTCTTAACTGTTAAGTCTGAATTGTTTTGGTCAACTTTTATTCCTTTGAAATCAAAATCAAAAGTGAATTCTGATATCAAAAACCAGATAAAAGTTCTATTCCTGGAGCAACCTTAGATAGAGTTCAGCGATATTGGGGAGAAAATATCATGGGTAGCATCGGAGATCTAAGTATCTTATACATCAGCTATGTGACTAATAGGAAAAGTTTTAGCTTTTGTGAGCGTTACAGGGGTTTGTGAGAGTTCGGTGTTGCACAAGTATGCATTAATTTGAATTGATGATTTACAATTTTCTTGTTAATTACTCCGTTTTCCTTGTCCTTTTCTGTTTGGCCCCCTTCTTATTGCAGGTCCTTAGTATGATAAATCGACAGTTATTCATTTTTCTTATATCCCTTATTCCGAAACCATATTTTCCCTGGTTTATCAGCAGTGGTGGGCTACCTCCCCCCCTTCTAAGTCACACCGGTACCTGTAAGTTTCAGTTAGCCAATAGGGTACATGTGGACTGGTACCTTTGGGACGGGGCTGGATTATTGATTGAGGAAGAGGGTAAAGGAGGTTATTGCAGGAGGCGGAGGAATATTTCAGGAGATCTAGTCCCGGGGGTTGTACTCTATGAGAACTTACCGTCTACCTCCCTACCTCCCACTGCCAACCGCATTTCCTAATCTACCTTGTCTCTTCGTACATATTTAATTCAAATTGCTAGGGCTTTTTTTTATCCCGTCTCCCTTGGCGGTTTTTATGATCCTTTTTCTTGCCTTTTACTGCTTTTTCTGGCGCCCAATTCTAAGTTTATTCCCACTGCTCTGAAATTTACAGTTTTATTACAGAGAAATTATGTTCACAACTGTCGGATTGAGTTTTAATTAAGTAACGTTTATTTAAACATCTTTCCAAGTTTCTTTTAGTTAAATTAATGTAAATAATATTATATGGAAATATTTGAAGAAGTTTGTCGGGGGGTGCGGTCAGCAAAGAAACAACATAAATAAACAAAAAAAAATTTATTTATGCCGAAGTTTCAGGTCTTCATCAGGGCTATAGAACAAAAGATATAACAACATTTAGAGAAATGTACAATTAAAAGGAATAGTATACAAACAAATTTAGAATTATATAAAATATTGAATTAAATCATAAATGATATAAAATGATAATTGATAATTTAATAGTACAAAATTTTTATTGATTGATATATGTGGAATTGTATGGTAGTAAATTGAAAACAGTGACAGATGAATTATAATATCATGTAGGTAAGAAGATTATAATATAAGATATGTAAGTAGTGTCTAAAAATTGAAAAAATTAAATAAATAAATGGAATCTACAAATTGAATATTATGAGAAACAATGAAAAATAGTGAGTGGCTTAGTGGTTTCTTCCAATTTTTCTCCCCTTTTCTATAAAGACCTTTCTTTCACCCGATCCTTTCTTAGTTCACATGATGACATTATTATCACCAAAGCAGAAGCATAAAATAAATAAATATGGTTTTGTTTATTTATGTTGTTCTTTGCTGACCGCACCCCCCGACAAACTTCTTCAAGCATTAATCTACGGTCAACTATCTACACCTCTATATGGAAATATGTCTTAATTTTTTGTGAGGGATATGAAGGACATGAATAATATTTTTTTTTAATTAAAAAAATTGACAATAATTTATTTTATGGATCTGTGTGTATTGTCCCTTGTTTCTCACTCAATATTGTCTTGTTCCCTTATTTCCCTGTCAAATGAACTTAATGGTTATTTTTCATATTTAAAAAAGAAGCTCTTTTTCATAACAGCTACCGTCTGTTTGATAGACTCGAACTACTGGTTGTTAGTCATATATTGATTGTTGGGATATTTCAGAGATTTGTGCATCAGAAAAGGTAATGGGAGTTGTTTTTATGTTATTTTCCTTTGCAAGGTTGTTAGATTCTATTAAGTAGTTTTCTAAAAATTATTACTTTTTATCTATGCATTTTTTACTATAATTTTTATTTATTTTATTATTATTTTTTATTTCGCAAAAGATAAATTAAACTTATCAGTAAGTTTTGGGTCCCTGTATATTTTTTATTTTGTGTCAAATATTATTATAAACAGAATATTCAGCATATGTTTAGGGCAGAACGCAGGTCTTGTACAAGGTTCGTTGTTCGCGGAACTTGAGAAACGGTTTCGAGTGTGGTTAGTGCGCAGTTCCTCTAACCTAGCGGTATGTTATTAGAAAGGAGAACACTGTCTACTTAGCTATGTAGTACGTACAAGGTCGCTGGAGTAAGTACAGTGAAACGTCTCTTGAAGTACATTTTCTTTAAGACCCTCTTAACGGAAATTTAATTAAGATCCTGCGCAACCAAATATAAGTTTTATACGCTTGAATCCCTCTATTACGGAACCCCTCCACTCCGGTCGTGGGCACCAATTCTGTTCCCTCTCGGCTCTTTCCACTCCTCTATAACGGAGACAATTCAATATTACTTACTCACCACGATTCAAGAATTAAATTTGTGCGTTATTTATTTTAAGAAAAAATATTAATGCAAAATATATATTTTTTTCTGAATTTTTAAATGAATTTTAATGAAAATTTATTTTATATAAAAAGTATGCATTGCATGTTTTAAGTATGTAAATAATAAACATTTACTTAAATAAAAAGTAATTCTAAATTCTTGCTGCGGAAATATACGTTTTTAGGAGTTATATTTCTTATTAAAATAAGTAAAATGGAAAAAAAAATTATATTTTCTTTTTTTGATCATCAGACATAGTTATTTAAATTATAAAATTTAACTATTTTCTTTTGTTGCTTAGGAATAGTAGCAGGTTCATAATTGAATCTGTGTAGTATTAAAAATAAATCAACTCATCGTTCTAGAGACGTTTTGAAAAGATTCTAGAAAACAAAAAAATATATTCATATTCTTCAAAGTGGTATTTTAAAAAAAATTCACTAGATGTTGTATTAATTTTTTTAATTATACAGAAATCGTAGTGTTGATTTGTTTTCAAACTGACGAGGTATCACTTCTTAAGCGATTAGTACATAAATCTATTATTTCATTTTTTTTTTTATATACTCCCCTCTTTCTAACAGGCAAAAGTTCTCCTAGGCATCCGTTATGTAGCAGATTAACCTTTCTTAATGTTTAAATTACGTAGTGCTTGGAATGTGGAGTATCAACATCATGATAGACTCTTTAAAAAATTTTAGAATAGATAAAAATAATTAGAAATTAAATTTTTTTAATGTAAAATATAAGTCTGTCTTAGTTTAGTATATTTTAAGTTTGAATATAAATATGTTTTTCCGAAATGATATTGTATTAAATTGACTTTAGAAGTTGTATGTGTTGAATCTGAAGTGGTTATGAGATATGTTTCTTCCTATATGAGATTCAAGCAGTATTAAGCGCGCTGAGAATGACATGTTCCTTCCTTGAATTTTAAATATTTCAAGAATATTCAAATGCAATAACCTCGCTAAAAATCGGTCAAAATCCAGTTGTCAATGATGTTATGCACTGTTAAGACGTGAAATTTAGTTATGAAACAGTCAACACTGATTAAATGGTTGAAACAACACAAAAATTGGCTGGAAAAGAGAAAGAGGATTATAATGCACCTGTCAGGATTAGAAGTGTTTAGTAGTTTGTTGTTCAAAGGCAGTTGATAAATATTTCATTTTATTTTCTTTCTGGGCGATAAAATAGCCTTCTTACTTTTATTTTAAATTCTTTATTTTTATAAATTCTATTTTAATAAAATAACTTTGTCGACGTTTCTGACTGTCGGCCTTTCTTCAGACGTTCATTGTAAAAAATAGTTACCAAGTTTTGTTATATTTGAAGCTTTCATAAAATTTCTTATAGCCATTCTGAAACAAAAACTTGTTTGAAGATCGAGCTTGTTTTGGAACTACAAAAAATTGAAATAAAATTCTTACTTTTTCTGCATGTAATCTTTCAGATATTTTTACTTTGCTCAGTTGAACATGGCCAACTCTTGCAGATTTATAAGAATTTTAATTTAATATATTCGTTGGGTAACTTTTGTTATATTATGTAAATTGGTCCCGGAATGTTGGCCTCCCGCTTCGGTCGGGGCAAAGGAAAACCAGTTTTTAAATTACAAGGAAGATTGCTTATTCATTTAGGGAGCCTTCATTGAGGCATCTGAGTCCAGCTTCTTTTGATTCAAATTTAATAAATTGAATAATGTAATCAGATTTATGTAAAATAGAAGAAGGAATACGCGGGAGGTCCGAACAGTTACTGTATTTACATTAAATTAATAAGAGCATGTCTTTTTTGGTTTCATTTATAACTGAGGGAGTTGGTCTCCACTCTACCTAGATACCTTTACTGACCTACGTCTGTAGTTATTAGCATCCTCGGAACTGCAACTGTGCCGGTTCAAATCTGGCTTGGAGAGTCGACTTTTATTTCTGTGATGGTCCTACGAAATGAAAACTTGGTCCTCCACCATGGTTATAATATGGTGGTACCCTGTAGATAGCCCCCTCCTAGGCTCTCCTTCGTATGCCTGAAATCATCAGGAAGGGAGACATAAAAAAACGTTAGTTCTGGCTGTAACTAATCATCCACAATTATTATTATTCTTGAAGAAGTTTGTCGGGGGGTGCGGTCAGCAAAGAACAACATAAATAAACAAAACCACATTTATTTATTTTATGCCGACGTTTCGACCTGAGTTTCAGGTCTTCATCAGGGGTTGTGGCTTAGAGGGAAGATTGGTAACGACTGGTCTCCTCATTATCATTCTTGATGCTCGAAAACCCTTATTTTAGAATTTGAAGCAAAACTATTCGCAGGATTTCGAGATTAGTCGAGACATAAATTGTGAATGTAGGTCATGGTAAGTACTACCATAGTAGGTGAGGTCGATACATAAAACTCAGCTCATGAAACATGTCAAGAATGTTTTTAAATTAGTTTTTACCACACTTATCACTTTATTATTATTGTAGAAATGAATCTCTGGCTGTTCTAAAATGTTTAATAATTAGTTAATTAATCGAAAAAGTAACGAATTACTATCACTTTTTCGCTAGGATCCATCTTTCAGGATATGTAGCCGAAAAAATAAATTAAATGCATAAAATTAAAAAAAAAAGGTTACATCAGCAAACTAATTATCTTCTTAGTAACTGCTTTACTACAGCCAGAAATACGTGTCAGAAGTTCCGTGGTAACTATGAATCATACATACTACTATATCTAAGTGTTTAGAAACAATTTAAAACAATTTCCAAAGTATTTAATGCTTATTAATTTGTTATAGCATGTTAAAAAAAAATACACCTAATTCATTGCTTTATTAAATTAACTAGCAATTTAGTAAGAGTTTTAGAACCACCCAGAATATATTTTCTTGGCGAGTGTCATAGAAACTAATTTTTAAAATTATATTCAGATGCTTGTTTTTATGTTTAAATAATTTGAGGTGAGTTTTATGCATCGTCTTTCTGTACTTAGGTCTACAAAAGAAAACCTTAAGAGTGATTATTAAAAGATTTCAAAATATTTGAAAACAGTCAATGGGAGACCTGTTGGAGTATAATTAACATTAACAGGAAGCGATTGGTGTGGATTCGTTTGGAATTCTTACAAACCGGCCTTGACTGGTTCTCCTTGAGTAGCTGACGCGAAGGAGTCCATTCAGCGGGAAGCTCCACGTGATCCCTGTCAGCGAAGGTACTTCGTGAACTCTTCCAGACCCGATCTCCGGTACACCTTCTCCAGGCGATAACGATCTGTTGGGTTCAGGGACCAGGAAGAGCGTTCCAGGCTGGAGGACTTGTTTCTGAAGCGAACTTTCACACTGATGCCGATCGGTATCAGCTTCCAGTGGAATCCGGTTCGGTTTTTAGCCGTGCTGTTTGATTGGACTTTATTTTTACTAAATATAAAAGTGTGATGGGTAAACATGTCACAGCATTCTCTTACTGCAAGAATTAAATATTATATCATTGTGTCATTAACATTTACATATATTACCTTCTAAGTTCTGGTTTAATGGGTGGGATATTTAAACAAGGCATGGGTTAATTGGTACATGTTTAAAGGATATGAAGTGACAAACTGCCAAGTTCCACATCAGTAAATTTTATTGTAAAAATGAAAAACCTCTTATTTCAATAAAACAGCGTTAAATCTACAATTATATTTAGGAAAACTTAATGTTATATGAATACATTAAATTTTCAGAAAATAAATAAATGCAAGTTTGAAAACCTTTTTCCACTGAAATTTCTGGTTTTGTATGTTAACTATAAAATTTGTGAAGTGGAAATTAGCGTTTATTCACCTTCATTTGTTAAAGCCTTTATCTATTTCAGTTCTGGAATACCTTATTTTAGTTTTTAATATTATTTGAACAAGTAATCCTCAAGATAAGACTGGAGTAAAGTAAGATAGGTTATAAACTGGTTTGTTAGGAACAAATCCATTTCGAGGAGTTGAAGCGGCAAAAAGTCTTATTTAATAGAGGAGGTTGAAAAAAGTATTTCAAGAGATAATATCGATTTCCATATTCCTCACTTCTGCTATCAAAATCTACTTTTTTTTTAGGGAAGGTGGGAGCGTGGGGCAAGTGTTATTAATAGCACATGGTGTGTCAGACGGCACCATATGTTGTATCAAAGTTAATTTTTTTTTTTTTATGTCAATTTAAAAGTTCTGATTTGAAATCACTTTTTAAATCATAATAGAAAGTGTCTTTTATTTTATAAATTACATCCTATTTTTACTTTCATTATCATAAGATCTGATATGGGAATATTTCATAGTTATATTTATTTATTTTTTACAGTTTTCAAGTTAATTTTTTATTCACAGTTTTCTCAAAAGAGGAGTGTTATATTTTAAAATTTACTACTTTTTATAAACTTGCTCACTCAACCACTCCACTTAATTTTTTTTAAACTTATATTTGACTCCCCCCATGACTTCATTGAAAACTAGGAAATGGATTCCCCCCTTTTTTTTTCTCCATCACTTCAATTAATTTGATCGTAAAATTCGGCATTTAATATCTTTCATTATTTTCTTCTGTGCATTATTCCATCCTGTTTTTATATCTCAAATAATATTCATATTTTACTTAGGCGTTTAGTGTTAATGCGTATAAAGAAAGGCCTACATTACTTGGCAATAAACCCGATGAATGCCATATTTTATCTGTTTTTGTTACTTAATACTAAAAATATCATAGTCTGTCATTACTTAATTTTATCCCGTTAAAAATTTTATTACAGACATTAACTACACATTAATGTAACCGTATGTGTAATGCACGTATCCCGTTACAGAGCTCATGGCTGGAATTTTAAACTGTCTTTGTTTTATTTTATTACTGGATTTCTCTTCTGCACTGTTAAACTTGATTTAAGCTTGGTCCGAATGTGATGACTTGTGGGTCGAAATCGTCAAATAAATAGTCGAGAACTATTTTATGTTTCCTCTTGACCGCGCTGCTGACCATCTTCATATTCACTTACGGTCAGTGATTTATATATCGTATGTTTTGCAAAATTTTAGTTCTTCGGTTACAGTTGATGTTGTGGAGACCTATCTTACAATGCCACTGGTTTAGTCTTATTAAGTCACAATTTAAATATCATATCAAGCTACACATTAAGTCTGATTAGGTCTATCCAAATCCTTTTGGTAAATTTATTAATTTAAATTTAAAAAACCTGGAGTAATTATCAGCAATAGATCTCCATACCTAGCCTTGCCCACGCCGCTCTCCTTATTACTGTCCAATAAATTATCTTTTAATCTGTTCATTTCAAGGTCTCGTTTATAATTTTATATTTTCCAAGATCTTAGTGCTTCTGCAGGTTAGTGTTATTTATGTTAGGAAAACTGAAGAATCCTAATTATACAAAATATCAGAAAAAGTACTTGTAAAAGAAACATTAAAATTAAAATAGCAAATATATAGTGCATTATGGAATTTACTTAGCACTGTTTTTCTTATTTTCTCACGTACTCAAAGGATAATTATGGTGACGTTTTCATATTTTTATTCTCGAAAAGGGTGCTACAATTTTTTTTTTTGCCCAATGAAGGCGCCGCGAATTTTTTTAGCTCAAAAAGGTTGCTGTGACCAAATAATTTTTTGGACCGGTGCGCCAGATCATGAAGGAAGCTACACGCCCTACTGTGAATCATCTCCAGCCAAGGTAGGCATCATTAATTGGCTCTGCTATTATCGTAAAGGCTGTTAATTTGTTACTGCCATCTGTGCCCTGCACCATCTGGCTTCTTTGTACTGATGCTCTGTAGTCCTGGCTTCGACTAAAGGTCCGTCTCTTAATTAAGTAATTATTAAGCCCTTCGTTCAGATTTTCTTTACCATTGCCATTTTAAATTTTGAATTTTTATTTTTCGTAGATGGTATATTATTGAGAATTTCCCTTATGTAGGTACCATAATACTTTTATCATAAAAGTATATAAAATATATATTATTTATATAATTTTAATAGTTTTAATTTAGTTGGTATGATTTCAAAGTAGCCTAACTGAAAAAATCTCAAAGAATTGCATTTCAATTATGGTTGCTGACTATCTTATTATTATTATTAACTTTATTGAAATAATATAATCTATCACAGTCGAGGGTAATAAGAGTTAGGGCTATAAGTACTCAATAATATTATATTTACATATTTTAAAAAAATGTAAAAGTAAATAAACAATAATAAAAATTCTAGCATATAAAAATCAAAATACAGTGTAATAAATATAATAATGCAATAAAATATAGTATAATAAATATAAACATGCAATAAAGTAAATATTAGCAAAAAAGAAAACAACTAAGGTAAATAATTGAAATTAAATAAATAAAATCTTGAACACAATCATACTTAAGGGTTACAACTAATGTTTAGTTGTAATGTATGTTTATTCAACATTTTGTATTGTGTATTGTCTATTTTTAACGTCATATATTAAGGTCTTTTTTGGCATTGCGGAAAGAATTGAAAACCAAGCTAAAATGCCACAAATTCCTATAATGCTGTTTGAGCCTTTATTGTTAGTTACTTTTACAGGCAACACCCTATTGTACAAGAGCCGGGAAGAAAAAAGGCAGTTATCTCACCCCAATTTTTGATTACTTTAATGAAAACTAGGTATAATTACTAGTAAAAATTGATGAGTCTGCCAAGTATGGGTAGGGGGAATAAAAAATGGCAGTGTCGAAGCGATAAAAAAACATTAATTTTTCATTCGGAGATCTATATTATAAAAACTACCAACTACACTAGAAAATCTAAGAGAAAATCATTTAAAGAAGAGTAAATTTGCTAAAATATGAGTCCCAAAAGAGATATTTACGTCCAATAGTTCTCGAAATACAGCTTTTTAAAAAGCAAAATTTCTTAAAAATCTACTGAAAGATTAGTGGTTAGTTAATTTATTTTGAGAAATCTATATCTCAGGAAGTATGTGGCGTACAGTTGTCTATTAGAACTCAAATTAAAGCTAGTTTAATGGACTATAAAAAAGTTTATGAACTTTACCTTCGTAGGAATAGTACTTTTCATAATATTTGCTAAAATAAATTGATTTATAGTTATTCGGACAATAAGTTTGATTTATGAAAAACTTCATTTCAGAAACCATTGGTTGTACAGATGTCTGCCAGCGCTCAAATTAAAGCTAGTTAAATTTACTACAAAATAGTTAATAATGTTTATCTTTGTAGAAGTAGTAGTTTTTATGATATTTGACTAAGTAAACGCACAAAATGCTAAATTCTTGTTGTTCGTATAAAATGTCGGATTTTTGAAGAAAAAATATATCTCTAGATCCATAAGACGCACATATGTCTGTCAACACTCAAAACAAAGGAAATATAACTTACTATAAAGTAGTTCATCACACTTTTCTTCGTAGGGGTAGTAGTTTTTATGATATTCACATATGAATATAAATTAGGCAAATGAAAATTTGTCCGAACAACTATAAATCAAATTATTTTAGAAAATTTCATGAAAACTACTACTCCTACGAAGATAAACATCATAAACTACTTTATAGCTCATTAAACTAGCTTTAATTTGAGTGCTAATAGACATCTGTTGGTCAAAGCGTTTTTGAGATATAAATTTTTCAAAATAAATTCACTACTGATGTTTTAGTAAGTCCCATACAACATTTTTGTGAAATGTTGCTTGTTAAAAAGCTATATCTCGAAAACTATTTAACGTAAATAACTCTATTAGGACTCATATTTTAGCAAATTTACTCTTCTTTAAATAACGTTCTCTTATGGTTTTTTGTGTTGTTCCTACTTTTTAAGATATAGAGCTCCGAATGAAAAAAATAGTTTTTTTTATCGCTTTGAAACAGCCGCCATTTTTTATCCCCCCTACCTATACTTGGCAGACTCGTGAATTTTGACTAGTAATTATATATAGTTTTCATTAAAGTAATCAAAAGTTGGGGTGAGATAACTGCCTTTTTTCTCCTCTTGGGCTCTTGTTTTATGGCAACTTCCTAAAAATGTGGTTTTCTTAAGCCAACACTACAAATGATAGTTCTATTTAGAAGCCTCCAGGATGTTTCCTCTTAAGGTAGCTAGTTACAAACCTGAGTAGCCATCTTAAGAAACTGCTTGGTCTACTTTTAAAATTAGACTGTTTCAATTTGTTACTCCTACGGCTGTAACAAATGCGATCCCTTTTATCCGTGTGAAAGGGCTTGTTTACAGTTAGTACGCTTTTGTCAGCTGTTGGAGGTCGAATTCCCGAGTT
This sequence comes from Halyomorpha halys, assembly GCF_000696795.3. NCBI lineage: Eukaryota > Metazoa > Arthropoda > Insecta > Hemiptera > Pentatomidae > Halyomorpha > Halyomorpha halys. The sequence goes on along the minus strand of NW_027108761.1, from coordinate 1,799,867 downwards.
AGTGATGGGATTCGTGTGCATACTCAAATAGGGAAAGTCGCCCAATATTGAAGAGGCTCTTAAGGCTGCGTTGCTTTCTCGCAGCTATTAAGATCTGGGAAAGATTTAGGTGTTTGCACGCCTGTGAGCGTCCCCATGAGATGGTATCCGGATCGTGTTCAAGGATTGCTCTTTATTGCTACCCTCTTTGGTATTTAGTGTTCAACGGTGAGGCAGCACATGTAATATATTGACGAGTATGAAAAACAAAGAGAGAGAGAGGACGTCAAAGGTGAAATAGAGCGTATTCTGAATACCATTTATTATACACTTTAGATGAAAATGCATACAAAGTAAAAGGAAGGGATCTTTTTTACTTTCATTTATTTGCCTTTTTTAAATTCAACATGTATATATGATAACATGCAACCTTACTAATCATTGTCTTTGAGGGGCAGATTATATCGTTCCAATAGTCAATATTATTTATTTCAGAAGTCTAACAAAATATATATATTTAAAGAGGTAATAAAGAGACAAAATGAAGTCGTAGTAATACTCTCATTTATTGTTTGGTGGGTTTGTATTTCATTAATTATTGTTTGTTTTTGTTTTTTTAAAATTTATTTATTGATATTTACAACTGTACATAAATACATCAAGTAAATTAGAGAAAACCATAATGGTATGGTACAAACATAACTAACTAAAAACATTTTTACAATATCAGGTCTCGAGGCCATCTTCTTTTCATACGCCTCGGAGGATTGTCAGGAATGGAAGAGGATGCAAGGTTAGAAACTAGGGGGTTTGAGTGGTTAGGGAGTTTATAATGGAAGGAGTGATATCTGGTTCGGGCTAGATCGGTTACATAGGGAACATTAAGGTCTTTATGTATGATTTTATTTGTGACAAAGTAGGGAGCATTTAGGATTTTACGAAGGATTTTGGATTGTAAGGATTGGATACGAGAGGAATTCGAAGGTTTAGTGGAGCCCCAAAGCTCTACGCTGTATGTCCAGATAGGCATTATAATTGTCATGTAAATCAGTCTTTTGTAATGAATTGGAAGTTTGGACCGTTTGTCTAGTAAGTGCTGTAATAGTCGAAATCGACATGCAGTTTCCTGTCTTTTCAGTCTTGTATGAGGATTCCAGGTTAGTCGTTTGTCCAGATGTGATTATAGTTAAGTATTCGAAAAACTCGCGTAATATTAAAAAATAAAAAGATGGATTAGATTGAAAAAGAAAAAAATGTTAAAGGAAAATTAAAAGAAATTGAGTATGTTCGAGGAAGGAAGAGAAGAACTGTCCATTAAAATTAATCATCTGAATAGGAGATCAAAATCCTGCTATCTATTGGCAAACCCATGAAATAGTAGGGGTCTGAAACCCAATTGCTTTGAATAGGCTTCGGATGAAAAAAGTCTCTGAGGTCAGAGCTACAGTATTAAATTGAGGATGAGTAAGTAATCTACACTTCACCCAGGCGAAGGGGCAGAGGCAAAATGAGAGGGAAGAGAAAACGATTTTCATCGATAACTTCAATAACCTACCACCAATCACCAGCCAGGTATAATTGCAATATATCTTACCATTCTACGTTAAATTATTCAAAAGCAATACTTATCCAGATTGTACTCCCATTTAGCTGAACCCCCACATGTAATCAGTTTTTGTATTAATCATTCTCAAATAGAGCTTTTATTTTTATTTTTCATCATGCCTAATTTATTTCAAATTCATCTTATATACAGTCGACCAATTAGTTTTATCAGCTCACAAACAAATTATAGTTAATTCGGATAAAATTCCTCAATATTTTACCCACAATTAACCTCAGGGAATATCTAAATTAACAGTGCATTTAACTAAACGAATAAGAGTCTGGAAACCATTATTTTTGAGCAAAAATTTTAATAATGGCCTGTCTTTCTTCAATTTGTTCCGTAAAATGGGCTATCTCAAAAGTTGACGTCGTCCATCGATTTTTGTAACTGATAGGAACAACGTTTGAGATAAACTCTGCAAATATTGGTCTGATAAAATTGTATGACAAAGTTTCGAAATCTTTTAAATTAAAAAATAATTAGGAATAATTAAATTTTTTTATTCATCCAGTGCCTTATTTATTGTTGTTAAAGTTATATTCTAATTATCTCGAAAAATGATAAAATAGTTTGTTCTGAGTAGTTCGCTTAAATAAGGTTTAAAGTATTTTGTTTTCTTTAGAACAAATAATAGTATAACTAGTTTTAAACTCAAAAATGTTTATTTGTGTTGAGTGATAGAGATATTGGACTAGTATAGTTTGTAAGTCTCTGGGCAATCTGAGGAATGTTAAGAAGGGATCGCGTTGGGATCTTTAAAAACATTTGATATTTTTAGGGCAATAATAAGAATTCATTAAGAACCTCAGATATAATGTATAATTGGGGAAGGAATATAACTTAAACTCTTTTGCTCGAAGTTCTGTGGTAGAGTGGAAAACGAATCTCAAATGAATGGAAAATGAATAGCACACATGCGTAGTCAAAGCATGAGGTACTTAAGAAGTGAAATCAGAAACTTTTGGATGAAAATGATATAACTCCTACTGATTGAATGAGAAAACGTTTAAGAGAGATTTGTCAAGTAAGAAGTTTCGCAGAATATGCTTTGGTAATGTACATTGATGATTAGGAAATTTGAAGCATCAATAACCTTCTATTTAATTTAGTATTTTATTTCAAATGACCCATAAATCTATATGTTTACATTTTTTTAATGATATTTGCATATTATGCTTTTTTTTTATTGGTGGAATGTGCTGCGCCCATCACCATATTCATCTCTAGCAGTTTTAGAATAACTTATTATAATATATTGCTAAAAAAATTTATAATACTATTTTATGTTTGTCATGGATAAAAAAAAATTGAAATTAAACAATTCAGATTCGTTAGCATTATGTTTTTTAAAGACATGCGTTTGTTTCTGCTTTTCATACACAGCTTAGCAATAATTTATTCAAGGTTTTAAACATTTTTCCTTGGAACTGGCAATGTTAATACTTCCGGAAGGTTCCTCCTATTCCTGACTCACGAGTTATTCCTGATGCAGGGCACGTCAAGGATGGCTCAGAGCCCGCCGGTATGTCATGGGTGTGCCATGCGAGATAAATGTCATATGGTATTCCTGTACCTAATATTTCAAATTACTTATAACTTGCTGGGTAGTTTTTATTTCGTATTGGGTAGTAAGATATGCTTTTTTTTTAATAATTTATTTACGACTGTATACACATATATACAACAAGTGGTGTAGGTGACATAGTGACACGATACAAACATGTGGAGAATCTATTCACTGATAGAACTTCAATAACATTTCTAGAGGAGAAGATCTCGAGGCCATCTTCTTTTCAGACGCCTAGGGGGATTATCAGGTAATGAAGGATTTGGGTGGTTGAGAAGTTTATCATGGAGGGTATCTGGTTCTGGCCAAATCGGCAACATTTGGAACATTGAGGTCCTGATGGATGACTTGATTTGTGACAAAGTAAGGAGCATTAAGGATTTTACGAAGGATTTTGGACTGTAAGGATTGGATTCAGGAGGAATTTGATGGTTTAAGATATACTTAAAAAAGCCGTTAGTCAAAGGAAAGTTTTTTGTTCTTAATTCTAGTAAAAAAATTTATACCAGTTCAATTTTATCCTATAATTAAATGCTTAAAATAGATACACTCTTATAAAAATCTGCTGAAACTGCTAAAAAAAAAAAAAAAGAAGATAATAATAAAATAAAAATATATACAGTAAAATTGAATAATGTATTTATTTAAGAAAAATCATTATTAGGAATTTCACCAAATAACATATAAATAAAACATATTAACTATGTATTAATGTATTTTTTTTTTAAATTTTGTATCTCATTTTCTTAAATTTACAGGAGAGCAATTCGAACAGATTTTTCCCTACGTATATGAGTGTATCTATTTTATTTCCTTTAAGTATTTAAACGAATTTATGATTCAGTTTTACTGTATCTTATTTTTATTATTCTTTTTCATTTGTTGGTTTTTTAAGTATTAAATGTTTAAACAAAAATCTGGTTTGGGTGTTTGCCTCTCCCCCGCCCCATGTCAATATTTATTTAGAAAAATTTGCTATTAAAAGAACTACATATTATAGGAACATAATATTTAGAAATATACGAATGAAATAATGAATATGAAGTTAAAATAATACGTTGTAGGGAGATTGTCCGGATGGCAGTCAATAAAGGTATCAAAATAGTAAAAGAAAATTATTTATTGTTAAACAACGTTTCGCCCCACTTCGCAGGGTTTCGTCAGAGCTGTCAGATTGAAACAGAGATGTCAACTGGTGGCCCATTGTTTGTTGATTCATATTGGGAGAAGAGTTGTCCATATGAAGTAGATTGTAGGAAGATAGTCCGGGTGGCGGTCAATAAAGGTATTAAAATAGTAAAAGAAAATCCGGGTGGCAGGACTATCTTCCTACAGTCTACTTCACACAGTGAACTATTTTCTTCCAAAATAAAATAATAAGTTAGGAAACTGATAAAAATAATAGATAAATAAACAGAATAGATCGCTCAACCATTAGTCTATTTTAACCCGACATAGCAACACGACATTCAACAGTCGCTGACAGGATTCTGTTTGTGAAACATTATAGGCACTACGAGTATTCAGCCAACAGATATTATACATAGTTGAATCGGTGATTCGTATTTTTATAAAACTTCGAACTTGCTCGGCTGTCTTTGTTTTTCCAGTCTCAATACTGATGTCTTTATCCTTGTCCTTTAGTTAATTATAAAATACTACCGCATTTCATATTTAAAGATTTGTGTTACTGTGCAAAATTGTTAATTATTTCAATAAAACAAAATTAAAAGTACTTCAGAGAATGATCTTCGGATAATTTGGCACATAGCCCTGTCAGACTATTTCAAAGAACTTACTGAACCCGACAATACGCATGGATACCACACTATCAATTTCGTGTTAGAACCGATCTTTTATTTTTGAATTTAGCTTACCGACGATGTATAATAGTCTATTATAGTTCTTATTTCTGGACATGTTTTTTGAAACTAAAAAAAAATCCTCTTATCCCCTTAATTTAATTATCAAATTCTTCCATAGTTTATATTTATTTATTATAAATTACTAGTAAGAATGTGAGTTGGGTAATTTTTTTTTGATATTCAAAATTCTTCAATTTTGTACCTTTGTACTCTAAAAGAAGCCATTTTTAAAATTTGGAATTTAAGCCCCGTTAAATTAATTTAAATAAGGCTCATTTCTGACTTAGCTGATATATAGACTATATAATCGTACATTGATGTTCTGAATTAAATCAAAATTGTATCAGCCGTTTTCAAGAAAATCGAAAAAAATATGAAAAATCCATTCTATAAAGTTTCACTTCTGGTTTGTCGATATTATTGAAAAAGTTTTTATCACACACCTAGGAATATGTAATTTACCCACCTTTAATATGTAATTTAATTTTTTACGACATTTCGTTTTTTTTACTAGGCTGACCACATACACATAAGAGGTACATAGATCATTTTGCGAAACCTATTTATATCGACTAAGGAGACGAATTCGATATTTTGTAAGATTGCAGTATTTCTCCTTACTATATATTTAAAAAAAAAACCCTTATGTCTATGTTTTGATATCTATAGATTCTTTGATATCTTCCATCTACAAACCTTTATTGGTCACTTGAAATGAGAAGGTATGACTGAGACATAACTTATTTACGATAAGCACCATACCCTAGAGTGCTTCGAGACAATGTACGACGGTAATACCGACGGGCACGCTATGGTACATTCTACCTCAGGTACTCACAAGAGAGCTGAATGGTGCGGGGTTGTAATCCTCATATATTTGGTTTTAGGAGGGTCCCGTAGCCATCCATTTCGGGAGTTTCTTCTCCCCTTCCGAACCAACTCCTTTAAGAGATCCTTCCTTAATTCCATTATCCCACCCTCGGATCTATTCCTGAAATTTATTGCCTTCGGCCTGATGGAACAGGTGTGTCGTTATGTAAATACTCTTGCAATAAAACAGGTTGTTACTTTTCTTGAGGTTTCTTTATTATTCTGTGAAAGAAATCGGAATCCATCAGACGTCTAGATTTTTCTTGTAGTTAAATCCAGTTTAAATGTTGTGGGTTTTGTCATATTAATTTAATTACATGATATAATTTTAATTATATTAATCTTTATATGTTATATGCTGTTATATTGCATTCAGTAGAGTTACTTTTGTTTCCTGAAAGAATGTTGTAAATAATTTACGGATTTACTTTGTTAGATTTATATTTAGGAATGATGTATGTGTGTGTTTTTATACATTTTTTTCTAATATCTCTGTATAGCACGAACGTGTGCTTCCTTGAAACATTTCATGATATTTTATATATAATCTTTACACTTACTTGAGACTGGGTGATGTTGTTCAATTAATAAAATTATTATCCAATTTTAGTCTCAAAACAATTTATATTTCTTTTTAAGTCCGACGTTTTCTGCCAATTCGGACAATCTATCACAAACAGCTTTTATTACACATATGGTTTTTAACAATTTAAAACAAATAACAATATTATAATTAAATTATCATACCTTAATACAATTTTAGAACCACATCAATATTTAAAAAAAAAACATTATGCAAGGTATTCTGCCCAGGTCATTAATTTTAGCTTATAAATAGTCCTGAGACATTAAAATGTTAGGGAATCTTATAATTTTATTAATAAGCAATCCTTAGTTTATTTCATGCCATTTTTAAAATTTTATTTCAATCATTTCACCATGTTTCATATAAGTACATCGTTTTGTACTTCTTAATTACTAAATTAATTAGAAAATTAAATTTCTCGTTTAATTTTTTTTTAAATATTTCACAGATTTTGTATTTATTTTTTATAAGAACATGTTTTAGTTCATATTTTATACTTTTTTTAATCCTTACGATTTTTTTTATTAGAAAAAAAAGTTAGGGATAAAAATAATAATTCAAATTGTTCCCAATTATTTTCCTGAAAGCATAAAATAGACATGTAATGCTATGCAAGTTTATAAGTTTGTTCTAGGGATTTTATTTGGTACAAACCGAATTGGACGTCGATTCAAATTAACCATTAAATAGAATGTTATGTTTTTCTTTTTTAAAAGCTAAGTTTAATGAACGAAAAAGTTATATACGGTTTTTTTTTTTCAGGCTTTTTAGAGTCCAATTCCATATTTCTTGTTGTTTTCATATTGAATATTTCTAAATTTTGATTGCATATTTATGTATAAACGAACTCATATTTATGTATAAACGAACTCATATTTATGTGAATACTAAATTTTTTATCACATCTAAATTCCAGTTATATGTTGCGAAATATTCTTAGATGTATTTCCAAGATATAATATAATCCTTTTTTCAATGCTTAAGGTTCTGTTATGAACTTTATCTATTTTTCACTTTCACTTAATAATACTGTATGTATGTGGTAAGTATAAATAGGCGTTTAAATTAATTTTAAAAAATACCTTATACTTTATATCCTTAATAAGTAATAATTGGCTTTTTAAAAATTCTTAAATATATTTTTTTTCAAATATATAAAAAAAACTGAAGAGCTTCAAGCAAAAATTAATGCTTAAACTGTTGCGGTTTTTCCAGATTCATGTATGCCAGATCTACATTCTTATCGTCAAATATATTATTAAGTAAAAGCCTTGTGTAATAATTATTCTGTTGTTTTTTAATTGGACCATATATACCCAATGAAACTTAAACAGTATAGATCATAATACATTTCATGTCACCATTTAGTCCAATCAGAATGAAACTGGAGCACACTAACAAATGATTTCGCAAGGCTTGCATTTAATAAGTAATAAATATTATATTTTTGTCCTAAAGATTTCTCAATTGTTAGAGAATTGGTTTATGACTTAAGATTTTATTGTGACATTTTTTTTTAAATTACTTAATTAAAATATTTATCTTTAATTTGTGATTGTATCAATATTTTAAACATCTTTTAAAAAAAATTCAAATATCTGATCTAATCATTAAATAAATAAACTGATAGATCTAATTTGTCTTTTCCCAAGAAATTGTACCCATTGATTTAGTTTCGATATGTTTCGACCTATTTTATTTTATACATATAGTACCGGTAAAATATTATGTCTTGGTTATGTTTATTTTTTTCTTAATCCCTTTTTTTATATTGCAATTGATAACGTTGTTAAACCTTGTGTCATCGATTTGGCATTTGGTAAAAATTGTTAGGTTTTAGTTGACTGATGAATGTACGAAAATCTTTATACCAGTGGTTTAAAAAAATAAATAATAATTTATACATTTTTAATAAATATAAAGAATTTAATTCTCATTTGGGATGTTTTTTTAATTATCCTAATCATATTAATTAATATTACTAAAAATTAGGAATGAAGAAAACTGATAAAGAAGGTAATAGCTATGCAAGTTGGGGTGAGTGTTTTGGGTTCGATTTCTACCTGGGTCAATCAGTAAATCATTACTTAAAACTATTTTTTTTTCTCACTAATGTAATGTATTTTTCTTTTTATATTAGGTATTTAATGAAATAAATAATACTTGTTAAAAGCCATTTCGAAGTAATAAACTTATTTTGAAGCATTTCATAAGATTAGTGTGACCATTAAAATATCTCTGAACATAAATATAAATGTGATTAGTTTGAATTTACCTATTGGCTATTGCATAAACTTCATGGTTTTCTTCATTGGAAATGAATCGTCCTTCATACTGCATCATAACTTTCTCCTCTAGTGGCCGTAGTGTTTCTTAATGACATATTTCTGTTATGAAATTCCAGAGGGAGGGACTTATTGCCAATCAGTTTAATTCCAATAAATGCATTACTTTCAGCTCTATAGCCATATTTAGCTTCAGTGATTCAGTAATGAAGTCTTCTTCTCAAGTCTAATAAAGTCGTCGGACTTTGTGTGGAACTGAATATTCTCACCATTTTAATTTTGTATAATATTATTGCGTTGAATTTCATTGTCAAAGTTTTAAACAAATTAAAAAAAAAAACGCAAAACATTCGCTTGCTCATTCAGAACTATTATCATTTTTTATTACCTTTACGAGAAAACGTCTATTATTTCACAAAACCAATATTATGATGTATAATTTCTACAATTGGGGATGAGATAAGATAAATGAACTTTAAGATTGATATTATAGTCACTCTGTTGTAACTTAAGTCACCAAAAGTTTATTATATCGAAGATATATACTTGATGACCCTATAGAAGTAAATTTTTTTTATTTTTGCGATGTAGAAAATATTTTTATAATTATCGAAAGATAATTTATTTGAAAAAATTTGTTTTTTTTTTTACCACAAAAAATCCATAAACCTATTTGAATCCCGAAGGCGCAGTATGTATATCATGCCGCATAACAAATTATCCGATATTTTGAAGTTACTCCTAGTTGTATATAGCTATCTATAAGTACCACCTTTATAACTATTTGAATCTCATAATTGCGGTCGGCTCAGAATATCTTTATTTGGTATAGTTTATGTTAAAATAAATGTTTAAACTACTAATATTTGTTGATAATTGGGAAAAATGTCTAGAATTGTAGAAATAATTAGATTGTATTTTCGAAATTTTTATTAGGTGAATTCACAAATCTTTGAACAGTTGGTCGTTTGTTAATATTATTTAATTTTCAATTTCTTCACTATCATCATGCCGATTAAATTTTTATTTTATTATTTTTTTAATTACTTAAGAAGTAGTTACAGAATCAAATGATCATATTATCTGAAGGTAAAAGTAGCTGAGTGTTTTTTTTACATCAGTTACGTCACCGACAGACAGTCAACTATTAAACAGTTGGCTTGTCAGTAGCACGCGATGGGATCCCTCCACGCACACCGGGTTGTTTATATGAGTTAATTAAAAATCCCATTAAATTTTTTAATAAACTTTATTATGAATACCAACGGAAACTTATTTTATTATACCACATTTGTTATTTTATTTGGTAATAAGATTTTTTTTATTTTCATTTATTTAATATTATATAAAAAGCGTTGACCGTAGGTACTATTTATATTGTTATCGAGGGAGTGGGGGTTGAAAGTGGAAGAATATAAAAAAGTAATGGACTACTTAATCTTCGCCAACGTTGGCATAGTGTGTGTGAAAAAAATAATTTTCATATATAAATAAAAAATATTTAATAAATGGAACACAATAAATATAGAATTACATATAATTTTTAAAAATAATTGAGGAATAAAAAATTACAAGATTATTTTAAACACCACCAAAAGCCGGAAACAAATAAAAAAGAGGAGTTAGACAAATTAGTAATATTTGAAGATAAAGAGAATATTGATTAAATAAATAGTAAAATTATAGTTAAGTCGAAAATTACACGGATGTATTTGTATATATTTATTTTTTAATTATTATCTTTATTTAAAAAATATTACCTTTGTTATTACGGGTGTAGGAAAGACCTATAAATAGACAGTATTGAACGATGAACTGAAGGTTAGTTGGAATACAGCCCAGAACTCTCAAGGGGTCTAACCGAATGGTAGTTGGCCCTGTCATAATCACTTGACATTGATTATACTGCAAGGTTGTAATGAGCTGTAACTCTCTTGTTAAACCCAAGCTAATTTTATATTCATATTCGTTATTTGAATTTCTAATACTTCTACTATCGTCGGAAGTTGATTATTTCTAAGGGAAAAAGTTTTTTTTTTTTTTTTTTCATTATTGTGACATCGTTTAAAACCTCCAGTATATTCAGCTATGTAATAAAGATAAAAAATATTGTTTAAATAAAATAAATTATATCTAATTAAAGTCTCAAGACATTCTTTACTTCTTTAAAAGTCCAACGTTTCGGCCAATTCCACCATCCTCAAGGACAATCTCAATTACAAATGTTCACTACGTCTATAATTTAAAACAATTGTGATAATAAAGTATAAGGGTTAAATTGATTGTAATTAAAAATTGGTAATATTAAAGTTGAAGAGTAACAAAACACGGTAATTTTGACAAAAATTGGTGACCTGGGTAGAATAATCAGCAAAATATTTTTAAATTACTGATGTAGTGCAAATTTGTAATTAAGATTGTCCTTGAGGATGGTGGAATTAGCCCGAAACGTTGGACTTTTATAGAAGTAAAGTGTCTTGAGACTTTAATTAGATATAATTTATTTTGTTTAAGCAATAATAACCACTCTGAATAAAGTGAAAAGATTATATATAAAGATAAAAAATATGTTTTAAGTTACATGACCAGTTTATCTATTTCTTCTATTTGATAAACCTATTTTTTATGTTTGATAATAACTAGACTATTTATTTATAATGTTATTAAAAATATTGTTATATATGGATTAAATTTTTAAAAAGTATAAAATAAAAACTAAATTCCAGTAAATATTGAAAAATAATTGCCCCTATTATAGAGCATGATTGAGTTCATTTAAATTTTTTTGAAATTTTAACTCGATTTGCATGTTATTGTTTAGTTTTCTATTTTTCTCATTAAATAAAAATTATTTAAATAATTATACGGCCATCAATTTTTTTTTTGTTTCTATGTTCATCGAAAAAAGTGAACTATACAAAAAATATATTTGCTAATATTTGGTTTTAAACTTATTTAGTTATTTTCATTCAAATAGATTGTTTATACTTTTATTAAGAGTTTTTTGTTTTGTTTTTTCTATAATCTATAGTTGAGATTTTTTCAAAATTTAATTTATTCACTAAATATATATTTGAATTATACCTAGTCAAGTAGGTGTTAAAAATTTATATTTTTATTAATAATTAAACTATTGTATATGAGTCGCTGCAATAACAATTTTTAAATAATGACTTAACAAAACTCTTTCATGATATTACATTGTTGAATTAATATAATTAATTTTTATCATAATATATCTTCGTCTGTAATTGTAAAGTTGCATTTTAAGCAAACTTTTTTTCCTATTAATTCTCTTTTTTATTTATTGAAAAAATAATTTACTGCTCAAAAATATATTTATCAATCCTTTTCTTCTTTTTATGTATTATAGAAAATTTGATTTATTAAATATATGTATGCTAAGTATATAATTGGAGATGTATTATTGGTTTTGTGTTGTTTATCGTCCTTTTTCCTAAATATGAATTCCTCTTTTTATTTATTTATGAAGAACTTTGAGGAAAAAAAGATGCACGGGTTTGCATGATACTGCATTTGCGTTTAAAGGTCAAGCATTGAAGGATGGTTTACACCATGTTCAGAATATGTTCAGAACTTTTCTTCAGTGTTTGTTTTTCAGAATGACATTGCTTTAATAATTGCTGTTTGTGTTGCAGGGAGTCGTAGGAGCATGGCCACATGGAACTCTCATCTCTGATCGCCACCTCCAAAGGTAACTTTATAATTAGTAACATAAATTATTAATAATATTAATTAGAGTTAAATGAATTATTATAATGATGTAGGAATAGGTAATTCAGGACAATGTTAACGGTTTTAAGGTTTCTAAAAAATATATGACTCACTTCTCGAAAATTGGAAAATTTATTCTTTTAATTAGATTGTTGACTTGATATAACAGCTATATTTTTGTAGGATTAATATGTGTTGATTTTGCTATGAACCCCGAGTTTTCTCAAAGTCATAAGTTATTTGTAGTTTTGTATATTCGATTAAATAGTTGGACTGATTTCAATTTTTTAAATAAATAATTGGGTCATTAAATTGTGAAAAATGGATTGATTTTTGTCTAAATTGTATCCAGTTGGTGTGTCAGTCTTGGACTCACTCCTGTTGTCTCCCGTTCTATTTCTGATCTAATACATTTGTCCTTCTGAGTATCTAGCTATTTAAAATGTTATCTTATTACTTGAAAAGTTATCTTGGAACTTGAATTGTTCTCTATAACATTGTAAACATCTTCTGAGTGGTTATGGTTATTTAAAGAAGTATATAGTATTATACTTAATGAGTTAAAATGTTTGTTTATTTTATTATTATTGTTTGAACTTAATTTTTTTTTATCCTAAGGAAGGATTTAATTTAATCTCTCTCTCTCTCTCTCTCTCTCTCTCTCTCTCTCTCTCTCTCCCCCCCTTTTGCTGCATAGGCAACCCCTCTAAGGCTAATTGTGCCATATATGTTTTTTTATCTCGACAAGGGTGCCGCGGAGAAAAACCCGGTTTTCTGGAAACCATTGATGCTGCGTTATAGAAAAGGTTTACTGAATTACAGTAAAAGTGTTATAGAAGATAAGTAATAAAACAACAGAAAACTGTTTGTATATTTTTTTCTTCTTTCAGTAAACAATTTTGGATAATCTAAACAATTAATACAATTAAATATTTTAAAGAACACTAACTTGGTTTTTCGATAATCTACTATTAATATATATATTATGTCTATTTTATGGTTATAATTTAACTAGCTCACCATTATTTTAATATTCTATACTTCTCAATATTAACTAAGATATTTACGTAGTTAGTTTGATCTTTCCAACTATAGTTGAATTGAAAGTATAATTACATTTTAATTAAAATAGCGGATTTTTTCATTAATATGTAAACTCTTGTGTTTTCTCCTATGTATATACATAGTTAGATTGGTTGTATAGATAAGTTGGCTATAAAAATCGGCATACTAAAATATGCTTTTGCAGGCATAGGCATCTCCTTGAGAGCTGTTAGCTTTTTGTGCCTCATTCCTGCTTTATCTTGGATCGCTCCTTGCTTCACTTATTTCCTTATATTTTTCTTTACGGTCTCTGGAGGTTATCAGTTTATTAATATTTTTTTCCCCGACGAATCGTAATAAAATTCACTAGATGAGTGATGTTTTATATCAGTGCTATCGGCTACACTTGGAAATCGATAGGGTTTTTATGTCTGTTGTTATCAGTTCTTGGTATTTCCTATTTAATTACATTTTTTTTAATATTTGTTTTTTTTCTTGAATAATTAGTTAAATTTGTTTGTTTTATTTTGATTTTTTAAAATGTAAGGTATAAGTTATTGGTGAATAGATCTTTAAAAAAATATAATGTTAATTAGTGAGATATGGAATGTGAGAGAAGTATTGTGGAATCGACCGGTCTGCATGCTTAAGAAATTTTATAATAATGACGAATTAACAATATCATAATAAAATAAATATAAGCTCTAAACGATAAAAGTCTGATGCGTCGATCTAAATCAGGAATGAGAGTAAATAAATATATAGAGGAACAAAATATATCTTGGTAATAAACAAATGTTAAATTTTATACTTTTAAATTTTCAATTAATTGTATAATTTTATAATTTCATTGGTGAACAGTACAAATAATGGTCTATTGCGAGTTATTCGTGCAAGTGATTCTTTAAGAAATATTTATGTATTCAAAAACTGTTATAATTTTTTATTTATATATTGTTTTTCATGATATCTAATCAAACCTTAGTAATGGACTTTTTTAAATATGTTAACGGATTCTGCCCTTATTCCAAGCGCCAATGGCTTCTAAACCTGAAGAGGCACATAAATAAGAAAAAAAAGTGATAATAAGTAAAAATTAAATAATTCCTTTAGATTATAGAAAAATTGTCGTTGAGTATTCCTTCTATTCACATAATTAACCTATTATAAACATAATTAAAAAATTAATTATGAGGTAATTGAGTAATAATACCAACTGATATCGATAGAATCTCCAGACAGTATGGCAAAGAGTTTCAATTATTTCGTATGTACTTCAAAATAATTTATCTCAAGTATATTCGATAGCCAGTGTTAGTAAATATTTTACTCTCCTTATCAAATTGTTTTATTTATTTTTACTTCTTTTTTATTTGTTATTATAGCTGTATAAATAAACATAAGTTCGTATAATTTGGTGAAGTGGTTGTGTCACCTAGTACTAACCACGTCTGACAATGGTTCGATTTCGTTATTATAAATACCTGAACTAAAAGTAGCTATTTCTAATGATTTAAAACAATAGAAATAGTTTTGATGCAAAAAAAAATCTAATTAAAAATATTTATTGTATATATGTTTTACGCGAAATATTGGAATAGTGGTGAATGAAGTTTCGTGTAGATATCTTCTACAATATTTTTATTATTATTTGTTGAAAATGTGTTGGAAAAGTCATAAAATTAAAGCTTTCTGTCATAGCTCGGATATAAGGTTCAGTGGGGTTAAGATTTAGTAATTATATTTGAACTTAGCCACATTCTTTGACCTCAATCCCTCACTAAATATAACAATACATATTCAACTCAATGGTGATCTTAAACATCAACATCTATGGAAACATTTTGTCATGATCTAACCATGGCTTGTTACTATTATATATAATGATAGTTAATGAAAGTAACCATGCAAAAAAAAAAGGGTATAATGTTTTGGTAGACGTTATCCAACTTGTGAAGAGAATGAAGGGGAGAGGACATCTCCATTCTGAGGTGTGGTTATTTTGGGGGGAGACGACCTCTAATATTAGAGTTGTATACCATGAGGTAAAAAATTATGACTTTACTCCAATATTTTTTTTTATCAAAAAGGAGTAAAAACTGTTCTGTTACTGATAGATTTTTGGATGGTGGGTGCGATTTTAAAGTCAAAGTCAGAGAAAGAATAGTTTTTAGTTCATTTATTTCTTATATTTTTTTTTATATAAAGGAAATCCTCAGCTATGATGTCCCTCTAAGTATATTGACGTTCAATCACTGATACATTTCTATTATCATTATTTACTGCACTAGGTGATATTTGCTGTTGTATAATATAATAGTTATTATCAAGGCACAAGAAATAATTCTATAATAAAAGTTGTATTAATAATTATATTAATAAAAAAATAAATAAATATTTTTTTTTAAAAACAAGCTTATACTAATCGAAATCGGAGTTGAAGTATATGCGTAAGTATAAGTAATAGGTATTTGTAAGGTAAAATTTGTTTCCTTGAACATTTAGAAAAACCTGTGAAAAAATATGTATAATAATTTCTTTATACTAGATAATGAACTACATTATTGCATTACCGTAAGCATTATTAAAAAACTGTATTGTGTTCTGAGATGTGAGGTGAGAAGGGCCGAAGTTTTTGACAGTTTAATTATATTAATTTGGTCTGAATTAAGCGAGATTTTTTAATCATCCTCATTCAATTCTCTATTTTCCTTCTTTGATAATAACTAACGAATTATACTAAGTTAAAAAAAAAATATTACCTTGTCTAAACAAAGTCACTCCTTTAAATTGAAAACTGTCTCATAAGATAGAGCTCATAACAATAACAAAAAAAATTTTTAATCGTGCGTATAAGTAGGAGTATAAGCCCCTATTAATGCTCTTACAAAGTTAATCCTTAGACTAAGATAGAAGGCTTAAGATTACGATCTGTTTGTCCATTGTGTTTCGTATGTTCGGTTTTCATCCTTTGGTTGTTATTTGTCAATTAGTTTGTAAATAGGATTTTTTCAAATAAAAATGTAAGGTATTTTATTCCTTTTATCGCTTTCAGTTTTCTATATACATATTCCTACTAAATTATTAATTATTACTGGAAATTCGTTAAAGTATGGTGATTATTAAAAAAAAAAAGAAGAATGTTTCACTAGCCTGAGTAAATAAAAACTGATTTCGAACCACTGTTAAAAAATGTATATAGTAAACATACTTCGGTGTATTATTTATGGTGATTCCCCGTGTGCTATTATTGAATAAAGGAGGCTATGAAAAAAAAAAATGCTATTATTGAGGAATAAGGCTAGATTTAATAGAAAATAAATTAATTTGTTGAATAACTTTAAAACTATACATCTCCTGGAAAATTGTAGCAACTCATTTGAAAAATAAAATTTTCTATAATACTAAACTAAAATAATGTAAATCTGACAGATATTAACTAATATTTTCACTTTGGACCCACCTGTATTTAGTAAATATTCCGTGCAGGTTTCCATGGAAACAGCTAAGAATTAACATACCAAGAACAGATGCCATTCACTGAGTATTGACCACTATGTCTCAAAAACGACAATAAATGAGGGTTCTCCTTGTGGTGGTTTAATTTTTTTTTTTTTTTAAATAACTCGAAATCTATTTATTTCTTTAAACGTTACAACCATTAATTTAAAAGATAATTTTATTCTCTCTAAAACAAAACAAACAGGTAGGAACCTGTATTATCATTATTATTGTTTTTATTGTTAAAATGTGTCATATTTTCAAACATATATTTATATATAGCTATTGTGAGTTAACTACTGGTTTTTAATTTAATCCTAATTGGTCTACACTTTTGTTTTCTCTCGTTACTTTGAAAAAATTGCAATCTAATTTGCATCATAACCCCATAATTTCTTTCTTAGATTATGAATGGATAGAAATTATTGAATAAAAGAGATATTGAATTAAGATAGGTTTCTCTCATTCGAATTTTATTTCTTAATCCTGAAATAATAAAATCGTCAACAAAAACTAGAACCTTTCACTTGCAGGAGTCTCACGCATTTTTTTTTTTTTTATATTTCATAATTTCTTTTTTAGATTACGAAGGAAATTGGTCAATAAAAGAGGTATTTCATTTAATTAAGTTTCCCTCAATCGAATTTCATTTTATAATCCATAAATAATAAAATCTCCAACAAATGCTAGAGCTAAAAAACCGTTTACTTGCGAAAGTCTCACCCATATTTGTTTTTATTTCTTATTAATAATATTCTATTTAACTCGATATGTATCGGCATTACTAAATAAACAAATAAAGTCCCCAATAGTATCCCAAGTATTTAATAATAATATTAATGAAGGCCTAACGAACCCTAAGGTTCGATACCGATACCACCAAAC
The DNA here is from genome assembly GCF_000696795.3 of Halyomorpha halys. Lineage (NCBI taxonomy): Eukaryota > Metazoa > Arthropoda > Insecta > Hemiptera > Pentatomidae > Halyomorpha > Halyomorpha halys. Next base: position 1,781,941 of record NW_027108761.1, on the reverse strand, counting down.
GCTCTCTACATACATCCTTCAAGTGATGCCCGTCCAAACCCAATTCCACTAAATCAGTTTTAATGCAATCCTCCCATCTACGTTTCGGTCTATCCCTCGGACGTTTACCCGTTTGTTCAGTGTTTATTAACATTTCAGGGATCCGCTCGTTACTAAGCCCTACAACCTTGCACGCCCATCTTATACGCCGCAATGCTATAACTTATATTTACCGGGTGTAGGTCCCTTAATTCAGCGTTGTATAATCGTCTAAATTCTCCTGTTAATTCTGAATGAATGTTAATCAGTGCAAGTATTTAATAAAAATCTTTATTATGAACTTTTTATCGTTGTTTCTCTTTTTTAATTGGTTACCAATATTTTTTTGGATACTGTTAACGCCATATATATGTATATTAATTAAAATGTAAATGTTTTTTAAATAGGCTGTTAATAGATTTAATTACATTAGAAGTATGTTTTGGTTTAAAAGAAAGGGTATTATACTTGTGGTGTAGTGTTTATTTGGTGCAATACCGGCCAGTGGGATTATTAGCCACAACAATATAAGCTGTGGCTTAGGTCAGTAGCCTAAGTACAGTCGCCCCGTCGACTTCGTATAGTACTTCGCCCAGTCCCTTTACTTCACTCACCAGACCTGCTGCGCGAGTTATCGGATGGCCGCTTCGATGTGTGGGCCCACCGACATGGATTGATATGATGGATTGATGGATTGACATGGATCGTCTCCGACCTTTCGGAACGGACATCAGAACTCCATCGGAGTTCATCAATTCGCAAAATATTTTGTAACTAGCAATTTTGTTTTGTTTTTTTATAATAATTTTTAGTCTTTTTTTTTTATATATAATAGTTAACATAGTTTTTTGATTCTAAAATCGAAGGACCTTCTTATTTTAAAATTTGTTTTGTATTTTTGGACAGTTATTTTTTTTTTTTGAACTTTAAAAATAAATGTTTCTATCGGAGGCGTTTATTTATTTTTTTTTTTTAGTTAAGCTTTCCGACAAGGAGACAAAGTCGAATTGAGGTGGCTTAAAAGATACAATTTTCGATTTTTCAATGCTTTTAATTTTACATGCATTTTCTTCGTTTTTCAAGAAAGGAAAAATGTTAAGTAATAATGTGTTGTAAAAGTATTGTAGATTGACGACGAAGATAAAAATAAAAATGTTTTTTAAGTGGTTAAATATGAGAACAATTTTATTATGGAACTACGTAAAAAAAAATAATTAATTTGCATTGACATTAATTTGGCATAAATAATATATTAAGAAAATTTGTATAGAAAAAAACAACTTGAAAATGGACGGTAGAGTCCAAATCGTACTTTGAATAATAAACAAATTGATTTAAAATTAAAGTTATTAAGGATTAATATTGAGATGGTTCCATATCAATATTTATCAAATTCATTCCACAACTTTCGCTTACGTCCGTTTTCCTTTACACACCTATATTTGGAAAACGGCAAGTCTGATTGTGCCCAAATTTGGAGATTTGGGGATCGTTTTAAAAATGTTTTTTATATCAATTCGATCATATTACATCTATTTCTTTCGCTTACCCACACGGTAACAATATTTACAGTAAAAATAGTCAATACAAATCATTTGAGAGCGATTTTGCATGGTTTGACACCTCACTCTAAAGTGCTAAACTTGTAAGTTCTGTACTTGAGCTAGTTAACGGGACAGTAGTAGTTCATACCGCCATATCTAATTTTGCAACAGTACTGATATGACAATAAACTGTTTTGACGGCAACTATCATAAAGTATATGCCATGACATTTGTTACCATGGCTGTAAAATACCACCTTTGAAGCGCGCCTTTACATTGTCTTAAATCATTAAATTGCTACAAACAGTGGATGCCGTACCTTTTCCTCCAGGAACTTAATAAGGCATGGAGGCCTACATGAAGATTTTTTTTATATTGTATAATACGATTTATAACTTTCATGAAAATCTATTAATCGACGAAAATTTCCTTCCATATTTTAAAATCTATATCAAATATTGTTCCACTGATATTTTTAGTTTCTTTTTCCGGTTATTTTCTTGACTAACTGCCGTTTTTTAACTAAGAAAAAACTGAATGGGTTAATGTTCGTCGAATCAGTTTCATTGTACCTAAGCAATGATCTCTCATGGATAATCATGCGACTTAATAATCCAGAGCTGTTACTTCCTCATCAACATATTTGTTAGAATGGAACAGCTATTGTATTCCAAAGCAGGCTTATTGTCTGGCTTAGCCCAGTGCAGATTACTAGCCTCGAGCATTCCTCTTAATCCAGCGAGTACCCCTTCTGTAATCTGTGAGCTAGGGGTTGTGTTCTCATTGCGGCTGGGAGCCCTCTCATTGTCTCCTAATCCTCAACCAAAGATCCTGAGCGCTCAGAATTTTCCAGAATATTGGACTCGGCGATTTATCTTACCGATTTACCTTCTTTTGTAATGCGGTTTATCGTTGACGATTAGTGATCATTAAGCTTAGCGTGAATAAAGGCTTGATTCCATTACTACTCATTTTTTTTTTGGTAAAAACTTCCCTCCTCAGATATCAGTCGGACAGTAGTGGTTATTCTATTTCTGTACACAAGCACTTGATCCCCCATATTTCTTTGTTTCTTGGCATTATATAAATAGATTTTGTTATTTTAATTATATATTTAATTACCTACATAAACTTTTTATTTTCCACTTCTTTCATCACTTTATTTATTTTTTTAATTTTCATTCTGGAAAATAATTTACTTGTATCTTTCTGTTTATATTTTCTCTTTTTATTTATTTTTGTGTACTCATTGGTTGTTATCTTGCTCTTTGTTCTTAGCCCTGATGAAGGCTAGAAACTCTGGCCGAAACGTTGGGACTATTAAATAAGTTCTTTCAACTTATTTGCGTTATTTACTGACCACACTCCCAACCATCTTCTCCTCATATTATTTACGGTCAACTATCTTCTCATCATTATTGTACACAACAGTGTAAATGCGATTAGTGCCTTTCCTTTATTTTATTGTTATATTAGTTCAAAATTTTACTTATTTTATTTTATCCTTATCTTTTTAACTACATAGTTTGATTGTGGAAATTTTATTTATCTTTCTGTTTTTATTCATATAGATATTTTATTATTTTTATTTATAATATTTTTATTATTGCTTTTATTTATTTTTTTAAATTTTGGTATGAATGCGATCATTTATCACTATTACTTATTGCTCAAAGTTGTAGAAAAATTTAATATTTATAAATAAATACATTTTTTAAGAGTTTCCATTTATATTAAATTATGGAGAAGATGGCCAGGGTTGCGGTCAAAAGAGAAAACAAAAATAGTCAACAACTATTTATTTTCCGACGTTTCGCCCCACTTTGTAGGGTTTCATCAGAGCCAAAAAGATACAAAACAGCTGAGAACATTTTGACATAATATGATACAAAAAAGTAAATTAAGGTAGGGTTAAAATTATGTAAAAATATGTGAAAAGAAAATTATATTCAAATAAAAGCAATAAAATAGTATTAATATAAAATAAACAATGACAAGAATATAAAAATTTACAGGAGGCGCAATAACGCGCAGAAACAGAAAAGTAGATATGGGAAAACAAAAGTTAACACACAAAGAGACGGAAAATAAAGAAGGAAGTTAAGATTAAATAAAGGTCGAGAAATGATATATATAAAAAAATAAAAATGATTAAAAGATGAAATCAGAACCACTCTACCTGTTTAAGTTCATAGCTTTAGTGACTTCGACAGAATATTGGAAGCGTACATGAGTGGAGGGGAAATGACCGTTTACGGTTTTATTTCTATTTCAAAGAGATTACGTATACAGGAAAGAGATATAAAAATATGATAAAAAATAAAAGAGGTATAAAAGTATAATTTAAAAAAATTTGTTGCGGCTGACTTATTACACATCTTTCACTTGCCTCCATACTTTGAATTGAAATTAATCTTCGTTTCAGAATAAATATTTCTATATTATTCAGTTTGGCAAACATTTTCTGTACTGTATATGTACATAAATGATTGACTGTAAGATGATTTGAAGGAGATGGTCGCGGCTGCGGTCAAGAAGGAACAAAAACTAAATTTTCAACTATTTATTTATTGTAGAAATAATAAATAAGTAGTTGAGAACTATTTTTTTTCTCATCTTAACCGCAGTCATGATGATATTCAAATTCCCCGTACTAATTTTCCGAATGCGGCATTTAGCTGACTATCTCCAATTTCAACAGTTTTCAGAAAAGTGTTTTAATATTTTTAATGCCCTATTCGTGTTAAAACAGACCTTTCATTGATGCGCAATTTCAGTTTCATACGACTTTTCGTTTTTGAGTTGGGTGTACACACACATACAAGACATATTCTGTAACCATTCCGGTTATTGAGACATAGGTTACCTCAAAACGTGTATTTTATATATTTATATTTATTATATTATATTTAAACATCAAATCAAAAACTATTTAAAGATTAAGTTTTCAATTTAAACTAATTCAACCCTGTATCCTGGAATTAATATTATTGGTATCATATTCCTTTGAAAATATTTAATTGAAACTTATTTTGAATTATGTTTTCCTGTACTGAATAATAACAATTTTTAATTTAAAATATTATATTATAGATATTAATCGCCATTAAAAGGCCATCCTTCTCTGCCCCGCTCCACTAGGACCCCCCCCTTTTTTTTTTCGTTCTCTTCATTACAATGAATTAGTACATCAAACTTATATAATACATGAAATGTATTATGTATGCTTTTACTGAGTCTTTTCCCTTCGACAAACACTAAGACCCCCCTCTTTTTTTTCTTACCTTCTTTATTATAAATAAAGATATTAATATATACCTAAGTATATACAAAAGTAACTTGTGTCCTTCCTTTGCCATATGGCAAACTACGACCCCCAGGGAGCGACTGTCCTATATCACTTTTGAAATATTTTCTTGAAACAGGAAGAGGAACCTTTAGATAGTTTAATCGAGCAATATTTAAACAGCTTCTTATATTGTCTCAATTAGTAAAATCTCTTCATTGATTAACCATATACGCATATGTTGGTTTTGTCTCTTATTTTACATTATTTTTGTTACTTCTCTTTGTTCAAAATCCTTTGTTGAGGTTTATTATTACATTCTGATTAGCTTGTTTTTGATTTTTTATTTTGTCTAAAATCATTAATTCATCATGTAAGATTATGTTTGTTCTGTCTCTGATTATACAGTATTTCTTTTCTTTGTTCAAAATTCTTTGTTGAAGTTTATTATTACGTTATGTTTAGCTTGTTTTTGATTTTTGTATGGCCAAAACATTAATTAGCCATATACAATTATGTTTGTTTTTTCTCTGATTATTGATTTTTTCATTTTTTAAATCCCTTTGTGCGGGTTTATTATTGCGTTCTGTTTGGCTTTTTCTTCATCTTCAGCAGTAAAACAAGCATTGTTGTCCTTGGCGTTAAGCAACTAATTGACTGCGTAACCTTTCTCTTTGCTTATTTAACAGTCTTAAATTGCGACTTTTCCACTCAACTCACTGTTATTACCACTTGCCTATCTCTCCCTATTAATCTGACTCCCAACAGGATTCAGATATTCATCTTTAGAGTGTAAGGTAGCTCTGGGATTTCACGAGTCACGGCAGATATTATTATTAGATTATTTTTACATTTAGACAAGATATAATATTATTATTGTATTTTTGGGGAATTTCTGTTAATTTTTATAGTCTAAAGATATAAACTGAAAATACGTTTGCAAGGAGATGTGATCTATTAACGTATGAAGTAGATTGTTCGAAGATAGTCCGGATGGTGGTCAATAAAGGAACACTATTTTTTATTAAAACTATTTTAAGGTAACCAACGTTTCGTCCCATTCTGCACGGTTTCGTCAGGTCTTATCCTGATGCTAAATAATTTTTACTATTTTGTACCTCTATGGACCGCCATCCGGGTCTCAAAACTTTTAAAACTTCTTCCATGGAAATCATTAGTGTTTACCCCACACTGTAAAAGAAATTATAAAAAAAAAAAAGAAAAAAGTAAGTTAAAATTAATTTTACGGAATTTACCGATTTATGAAGAGTTACGTCCAAAGAACCTGTTAAAGGTTTTTATCTTTCTTTTATTGTGGCTTGGAGGTAGAATAACATAAAGATGAGATTATCATTGGTTTTAGTTTATCGTATAACGTCATAACATTTTATCTCAATATTACCATAGGTGCATGGTGACCAATTGCAATATTGTGAAATTATGAATGTTGGCCTTGCGTAGGATTTATTTGTATGAGCAAACTGATAAAAGTATTTTATATCTATATAAAATCTTCTCAGGCACTGGTTGATTCGTCCTTTGTCAATATATATTAAATCAAAAATCATAAGTGATTAGTTTGATTTTGCGAGTTTTCGTTAACTTGGCAATACTACAGAAAAACGATTTTTAATTTTTTAAGTGCGTTTCCTATCGTAAATTATTTTCTTCAACTCACTTCTAAAACGTTTTCTGATAATCAGAATTAACGTGTAAAAAGCATTACCATGGTACCAGCCTTTCTTTTGGTTAGTTAAAAATTATAATTAAACTGTTTGATTTTGTTTTTTTCGACAATTTTCAAGTTGTCTCAAATTCGAGCTCAAATATTGTTTTGATCTAATGAAAGTTATAAATTTTTAAATGATAAAAAATTGGAACGAAAAATTACACATGATTTAAAAATTAAATGTTTTGATTTTTTAAGAACTTTAACTTTGCTTATTCAACATTTCTTAAAATTCCAGTATATTTGTAAAAATATGTAATATTGATATTTAAAATGATTGAAATAAAAAACGGTGGATTTAATAATTAATTAAAGAAAATTTTTTGTACAAAGATCAACTAACGGTTTTTCAAATGTTCTATTTGAATAGAAAAGTGAAGGTAATTCTATAGTTTATTTATTTTTATTTTTTTTCCGGCCCCTCTAAAAACAGAAAAATAAACCTGCACTAGTAAAATGCAATATGTAATGTAACATAAATCGAATTGAGTACAACCTTTTTCTACCGTTGGTACTTGAAGGTATCCAGTGACATACTTATCTGAGGTTTTATGTGTCCGTTCTACGGGAATGGTTTATAAAACTGGTTTTTTTTTTTTTTTTTTGTTTCCTTTTTTTCTGATCCCTCTAAAACAGAAAACATATTAAATTAGTAGGTTGTATTACTTATGATAACATAATTTCAATTGGTTACTAACCTTTTTCTACCATTGGTACTTAAAGGTGTACAGTGAAATACTTAGCTGGTGTTATGGTGGGTCCGTTCCATGTGGATTCGATTATAGAAATTTGGGAGGGGGGCTCCTTATGTTTTGTCAAAAATTTGGTTGAGGTTTTTTTTTTCTTGTAGTTCATTCTTCTAAATACCAGAATCCATTATAATTTATTAATCAATGAGTGTATGATAGATTCCTTTTTAGAAACTAACACTGTCTTCATTCTAAATTGATAATTTTATGATAAAAGTTTATGTTTCTTAATTATTATTAATAACAAAACTGCTGTTATTTTTCACCAATCTTTTCCATTTTGATTCTCTGGACCTTTACCGTCTCAGAGGTTTATTATCAAGGTGGCACATAGATGGTGCTCGAGTCTTAAATCAACAGATTTCTCTAATAAACTCAGCTTAGTAGTTCTTAAGTCTTAACTTCACAATTTTATGACCTCTTCAAAAAACTAATTTCTTATAATCTTTTATTAAATTATTCTAGCGTTCATATTACGTAATGAAGTATATAATAATGCTAATTCTGTATTTAAAAATTTGTTTAATAAGCCTGTTGTTACTTTCATTTAGTGTGCACTTTTTGATCTGTTATCTTCCTGCTAAAATTGTTGTTAATAAACAGGATATCTATTCTAATACTATGTTCAAGAAGCTTCGATTTTTTCATTAAAATGTTACACTTATATGTTTCATATTATACTGTTATCATAATTTTAAGTTTTATTTTCATTATTAATATTTGTGACTCAGCGATATTTTGTGTTAAAAAACAGAATTAATCCTAAAGGTGCAGTTGGAATTTTATGTTTCTTTTGTAATTTAATAAAAAAAATTTCACCAATGACAATTTTTAATGTTTTTTAATAGTTACTATTACCTGATCACTAGTATTATTAATCTATAAAATAGGATGTTAATAAGTATGCATGAATATATCAACTCATGTGGCATATTTATAGAGTTCCTTTCATTTACCAGGTTGATTTCATAATATATCATATCATTCACTTTTAAGTAGTTGGCCATATTTTTTGTCTTTATTTTTGCTTGTATGAAAAAATTTTAATCTTATGGTATTTTTATTTTCTGTTATATGTATTCATTGTTTTTTATTTTTTATTTCTGCTTTTTTTATTATTTCTTTTTTTTTTTTTTTTGTAGAAAACCTCGGAGAAGAAAGAAGAAGGGTGGTAAGGTTTGGAGAAGTAGATGGTGTACAACTGACATTTCATTGAGATTGTCAGAAGATATTAAGCAGCTTCTTATTCAGGATGAGTATTTAATATCCACGATGCCTGGAGGTAATATTAAATTAATAAATAGGATTGATGTTTTTGAAGCATGATTATTTTTATATTCCGACTATTAAGAATGCATTGTGCTTTAACATCTATTAATTATACTATCAATAATTAATGCTAATCTTGATAATATCTCATTTGATTGTATGGTTGTTTTTTTTACAAAGTTTTCTCTTTCGGTATTAAAAATCCTGTTTCTGAGTCTCTAAGGATTCTAAAGAACCCATAGATCCCTTTGGGATCAACCTTGTGGTGTTAGCAATGTATGTAGGACTTTCTGTTTTTATTAATATGTTCTTTGCCATTTGTAAAAAATGAAGACAGTCCTTGCTGGAAAAGTACCTTATTTAATTTGAGAAATTCGAACATCGTCTGAATCAAATAAACATTCAATATTTTAATAATCAAAAGAATGGTTTTATATTAATATAGAAAGTTTTCTAGTATGTCTTAGTTTTTCATTTTTTTCTTAATTATTCTTTTTTGTTTATTTCAAAATACATAACAGGTCTTCATCAGGGTTTGAGTCTATATGACAGAGAAATGTTCTATCAGTTTTATCCCTGCCGCATAGACTCAATCTCATAGGAAGTTCTACATTGTAGGTCCAAATGTTGCTTTTTAATAAATAGTGTGTTTTGTTACTGTTATCATTCCGACTGAACATCTTATCCTTCCATTCTTTATGGATAACTATAACTATAACTATGGATAAACTAAAACTATAACATATCTAATTACATATGTATAAAACAAATTATCGTATTTTATAAAATTATGAAGAAGATAGTCAGGGGTTTGGTCACAAGAAAACAAAAAATAGTTAATAACTATTTTTTTTCTTCTTGTGATCGCACTTCTCACCATCTTCTTCATTGTATAAAACTTCTAATTTAAAGTTTTTACTTTCTATATTTAAATTAAATTATTGTGTCATTAAAAATACATTTCAATTCATCATTTAATTTATTTTAGTAGATATCTTTAATAAATGTTAGTTGTTACAAGTAAGCAATAATAATTAATTTAATTCTTATTGCTATAATCTCTCTTTATTATACATTTTTTTTTTTTCAGGCTTTGAAAATTCTTCTATGAAATCTAGCTTCTCCCTGTCGTCGCTGCCCCCCTCTAGCAATACTCTAGAGAGCCCAGAGCATGCGGCCCTTCACGACAGACCTTACTCCTCTCTTCGTAAGAAGCCAAGGTATGCATTTTTACAAAAAATCATAATGTTTCGGCAGTTTAAAAATCTCTAGTTTCAGACCTGATCTGTATCAGTTTCATTTTGGATTCTCTTGATTTGTAAGAAATAGCCAATTGCAGCAGGAATTACAAATGGAGTCAATAGAGTATTACATCAAAAAACGATTCATGAAGTTCCACTCTCAGCTACTGACAGTTAAAATTAAAATTAAAGGAGCTGTGACTTATAACTTGGGAAATCAAACCTCAACCTGAAGACAGAAGTTCAGGCTGCTGCAGGACATCCTATTATAAATCCTATAATTATCAATTATATGACGTTACTTCTCTTTTATTTGTTTTTCAAATTAACTTATTTTTTTCCCCATTAGAGGGCAATTGTTTGCTATGTGAGGTATACGAATGTCATCATTTTCGTTATTAACCTTACTTTTCTCTCTTATTAAGAATTATTATTTTATCTATTTATTTTATCTTTTTTTTTTAATTTATAACATTGTATATAGTGTTAGGGTTGTCGTTTGTATAAGACTATACCCCTCCATAATCAATTCTTAAAAAAAAAGAAATGTAACTTATACTAACCATGTAAGGCCCTCCAGGATGATCTGGAATAAAATAAATAAGTATATATCAGTTTTATTGTTATACCTTAGAATCTCTCTTAAAGGAAAACATCTGAAAAGAGAAACTTTTATTAAGGTCACGGCCAATAAGATATGTATATTCGAGCCTCTCCATTCCAAAAGCGGACACCAATTTATTCCCCATCAGAACTTCTCGCTCCTCTATAAAAGAAAGAATTAATAAAATATGAATTTATAAACTAATGATTCTGTAACTAAATTCCCAGTATAATGTGGCTTATCCTCAAAATTAGACATGACATCCACCAATTTCCAATTTTTTTTTTATTATTTATATTATTATTTCAAAACAACTTTTTATTTGCTAATATCATTAATAATTAATTTAATATTAAACCTTGTGTAATAATATACAGCGTTTTTTAAATATAAATTTATAAAATCTTTTTATATTTGAACTACCTGTTTATTTGTTGTATTGAAAAAATTGTTTAGACCATAATTATAATCTTAATGTGTTTCACTTATAAACGTTATGTCATGCAAATCAAAATAATAAAACACTTGATCTTTATTGGTTTCATTTTAATTGTAAATTTTATGAAATGTGAAAAGTTTTTGTTTAAAATAAAAGACATACCTTCATTTAAGCTGTGATTCCTTGGCCAGTCCTTATAAATCTTTATACCATTTAAAAAAGACAAAAATCAATACATCAGTCTAGAGATATTCCGAAAGAATTTCTAAAATGGATAAAGCTATATATGTGTCCAACAAACGTTTTTGTAACGAGTTGTCCCTAGAATTATGCTATGATTTTGTTAACAGTAAACATATCCTATTAATGGGTTTTTCTGACTTACGAGGTATCACAGCTTAAATGATGAAAAAAAAAATAAATCTGTGCTGCTACAACTCATGAAGGATTATTAGGGATACAGTACTTTGTAAGGAAGTACTGTTACTAGACCAACGGTTGTGCTTGGAGGTGATTTGGTCAGAATTATACCCGACCATCAGATTTTTACCCAATTAAGATTACTCACTTTATAAGGCTGGTTGGACCCCATAGATCTCCAGAGCCCACAAGGCTGAGTCACGGCTACAGTGAAATCAAGAATAATTATCTGCCACTGTCGGATTCGAACCCAGGTCCCCAGGCCCTTGCAGTTAACAAAACAGTGCCCTACCAATTATTTCTCTTTCTATTTAAAAGTTATTATATTTTTTTTGTCCAGAATATTTTGTACCCATTGTTTATCTCATTGTTCATGCTTGAAATGTTGAGCAAAAATAAATAAAAAATATCAAAGTCAATTTAATTGTTTTTATTTACAATGAACTTATTTTTTATATCAAAATAAAATTACATAATAATAAAACTGTTTGAATTTAAACATATATTAGGAAAAAAAATTGAGTAAAAATGCCTTTTTTTCTCGTCAATAAACAGTGTTAACAAAACATTTTAATTTATCTATTTTAACTAGTGTGATGTTATTATTCATTCTGTTAACAGAAT
>NW_027108761.1:1693023-1769908 GCF_000696795.3 Halyomorpha halys | reverse complement strand
ACATAATATATTTTTCATTATAATTGTTTGAGCTACTTGCATATTGCATGTTGCCATGCATCTTCAATTGAAATAAAAAATTGTTTTATTTCAAATTATTGTTCTTTAAAAAATCCATCACTTCATGGAGAAAGATCATCTTAGGGTATATAAGGGAATTTATTTACTTTGAAAAATCCACTGAATTTGTCCTAAAGGGTATACAATTGAATTCTAGAGACATGCTATGAAAGTATAAAAGTACTTTTTATTAAGTATTTCATAACTTTGTATTGTACAAGTTACAAAACATATAATTTAAGTCCAAACCTTTTAATTTGGAACATTGTACTGAGTTAAAATAATTTATTTTTATGGAATGAAATTTGAAGGTACAAGTAATTTTGTATGCTCTGTTGATTAGATTTTTTTTTTTTTTTTTTTTTTTATTTTTTTGGCCGCTTCCGTTTTTGCTCAAACTTTCATTTGTATACCTTACTATACTTTTTTTTTTTTTTTTTAATTTGTATACCTAACTGATTTTTTAATGACTTGTAACTAGCTTTGTATGACTGCTATAAGTACATTGGTGATTTAAAGATTAATTAGTTATTCTCTTTACAGGAAAGATCCTGAGATCGATTCTTGGCGGAGATCTTGGGGGAGTAGAGAAGCAAATAAAGATGAGTTTTGGGCAGCTCTTGAAAATAATTATCAATACCTCATGGATAATAATCTTATTGATAGCTGTCAGGTTTGTATATTTTCCTAATTACAATCATATTTTTTTTCATGTATAAGACAGATTTAGTTGGATGTATTAAGTTTTAATGGAATTGAGAAGTTACAATTTTCACTTAGATTCATCCCTTGTCTGAAATGTTTTTTTTTTTTAAATCAAAATTTAATCTTTAATCAGCTTTCAGGTAATAATAAATACTAGTAAAATTATATTGAGTAACAAAATTATACCAAAATCTTTTTTAAAAAAAGCTATAAAACAATCATAATATGTTTTGAGTATTGTAGGGAAAAATATTTTTTTTTTAATAAAGGCATGTATAAGTAAATTGAAGATCTTGTTATCATTATTTCATTTTATAAAATAACTTACATAGTTCTATGAATGAGATAACTATGACACTTATTCTTTTAATATTTTAAATCAAGTATGTAATATATAATTATTTGTAATAAAAGAAAAATAATAATAATTATGGAAAAAAAAGGGCGGATATTGTGAGTTATTTAGTATGAATGAGTCATTGCAAGATTTAAACTGTGCTTCAGGAATAGATTGAAATCGTCTTCCTGTGTTAGTTGTTTACCATCTTTATCAAATCCTATAATACATCAGGAATTTATATCAACAAACATCATGACATGTGTTTTTACTTTTTACTTTTATGTGATTAATATTCATTTAAGATTAACAGTTAGTTTAGTATCGTAGAAGAAGAATACCTTTCTGCTTTTTGCCATTATCTCAATTCTGGTATTGTTCTTCTGTTGAACGTTTGTTGCAAATTTTCTCATCTATTATTTTAATATTGTGTTTACAGGAGGCAAGAAGGGACCTCCAGTATGGGGCTTCTCCTACTCACGAGTGGAGTTTCGAGCAATTTACAACTCAATTTAATGAGCTCGACTCTTGGCTCAATAGCATACATGATGCCATGCATAATAAAACTGAGAGTGTCATCGCTAGGAAATTAAGACTGGTAATAATTATATCACTAAAAGAATTTAATATAAATAATAACCAATAGGTTAATATTTATGCTTTGATGTAGATGTACATAATATTCAATACTCAATTAGGCAACAGATTATAGCATTGGTGAAACTATTTCAATGAAGATAGTTTATTAGACATTTATTTACCTGCCTTTACAGCAATTAAAATTTATAAACATATTTTTTTCACCATCCCAATTCTTATTTTTTTTGATCTTTTGAAGTATGTCAGTTACATCATTTAAGAAGAAAAAAAAAACTAGTTACTGCATATTTACTTACTAACTTTTCTAAAAAATTTATAGTAGGAAATTTTTAAAAACACAATATACTAGATCTCTTTGAATTACTAAAACATGCTGCTATATACACAATGTTGTAAATTTACTGCATTCTCACTGAATGTCAGTAATCCATGCCAAATTATTTTTTAGACTGTATCCTGTAAGTGTTTAGGAAAAACTGTGCCTTTTTTTTTTCTTTTTTGTTGCTTTAATTTTACACCATTAAACCATTAAAGTGATGTATTTATATTTAGAATTTAAAAAAAAAAGTCTCAAAATTAAAAAACAAAAGCAGATAGCACTTATTTTTTACTAAGCACAAATAAAAATATATCTTTTAAATTTCTTTGCAATATCATGGAAGTAATGCAGCAAGTTTTCATTTATAGCTAGAGGGAGAAAATGTATATTTTTTAAATTATCTTTTAATTTATTGAAATTGGGCAGAAAATAAGTTTAAAGAATTGTAATAATCTTGCAATAATTGTAATAATTTTTGCTTATTGCACTAATTACTGAACAATAATCATCAACTTTTAGTTTTATATTTTCATTAAAACAATTGATAGTTACTATTTTCTAGAAAAAAAATCTATTTATTTTTTTATTTAACCATTCACTAAACTAATGAAGTCATGACAATTTTGTAATGGTAATAATAATTATTTAAGTATTTCTATAGCCTATTAACTAATAATTTCCTGACCACATATCGTATAAGTAAATTATAAACAATTAATACAATATTATAAATGTTTTAATATTCACAGAGTCACATGGAAGAACTACAACGAAAAACGTACAAACGAAAATTATTTAATAATCAAGGAGGTCGGCTTGTTGCAAGAAGCCCAGATTTAAAGACGGAAGTAGCTTGGAGAATAAGGTACCTGAATCAGAAATGGGAGATGTTAGAAAATGTTGTGACGCCTAGGAAGAGGACTTATCCCGATTTACCTGACATCTGCCCAGGTATATTACATACATGGTTTTCCTTTATCTAACTGTTCTTTTTATTTATTAATTTTAAAGTGTCAAGTTTGTGCATTTTATGTCTTAGTAAAAGCATTAATTGTTTCAAATATTTAATTTAAAACATTTTTTATCTACCAACTCTAATATATTTTATTGTAGTGGATGATCAGCTTGTGAAACAATATTTTACACCTAAAATGATTTCCAAAAATCTGTTAATCATGTCTCTTGACAGCTGGTTTTAACATCTTTATGAGTGCATATTGCCACTAAAATTTAATTTTCAATACTAGATCTCAGAGCTACATCTTTATCCATGTTGCTTCTCATTTACCTTATACGGCTAAAGGAATCAATTTCATTATCCTGAATGAATCTAATTCCAGTCTTATTATGTATTTGGATGTACAGAATCAAAAGAGTAACTTAAAGTTAATGATTATTACACTTGAATAAATAATGAAACAAGAAGTTGCAAGATCCTCTGAGGTTTTATTATTCTGTGACATCAACTTCACTAACAACCTACCAATATGTTTAAGTAGAGTAGATATGCGAGTTCATTCTGTTCCTTAGGATGGATAGGATTATTTTACTAGTTTTATTTTTTTTTTAATTAAATAATTTTTTTTCAATTATTGACAATTTATATTTTATTAGTTAAATATGACTGTGACCTTATGCATCATATGTAATATAAACATAAAGTTGTGGGTGCTTAAAATGTAATAAAATATTTTGAGCTAAAATAATTTGAAACATCTATAGGATCTCACTTAGTAATTTGTGCCAACAAACTAAAAAATCGCTACTTATAAACTATCTAAATACATTTAGTATTATAATAGAAAATCCGGTTTTTTGAGCTAAAATTATTTCCAAAAGTTTATGGAATCTCACCAATTAATTTGGGCCATCAAAATTTAACATTGGTCAATCTTTTCACTCAAAAAATTGCTACTTACCTACAAATGGAGAGGTTAAATATATTTAGAAAAATATTTTTTCCAATTATTTGAGTTATCTCGCTGAGTTATTTAATCTATCAAAATCAAAAATCGGTTCAGCTTATAATTCGAAAAAGTGTTACATACCTACAAACTGGTAAGCTACCCACAATACTCTCGTTATGACAATGCAGTAATCGAGTAAAAAAAACTACTTCTATTTAATATTGTGTTAGTTGAAAAAATAAAATAAAACCAAAAACTAAAGAAATTATTGCTGGTTGGACTTCTTTTACTATTGAGTTATTTTAATTTAAATGCTGTAAAATCCATTTGATTGTCAATGTGGTTAACTATTCACTATTCGAAGCTGTGAGTGAAAAAAACCTACCACATTGATTAGTCCATAAGTTGCTTGCATTTATCTTGGTTAAAACCAGATTTATTTTATGAATTATTATTTATTACTATGAGACGAGCATTTTTATCTTCAGGAACATTGATTATATTTATTGAAATATTTTAAGATTTATTGAAATAAATGTAAAGGGAATTTAATACTTATCATTTATTCTCATCGCTAAAATATAGCTTTGAAGATGACAAGGTTAAATGAAAAGATCAAATATTAAATAGATATGAGAATTTTATTTAAAATTTTATATAATATTATTGACTGTTATCTCTGGGCAGGTTTTTCAGACAATCAGAACACAAATACACTTAACTAAATTAATAGCTACTTTTACAAATATACTTAAATTCTATGTTGAGTAAAACTAACAAATTTATAATCTTCTTTGATGGCTGACAGTTCTTGATGGTTTCTTTCTAATGATGCTACTTCTGACAGAAAAGCTACTTTCTTCCTTTAATCATACAATCTTGGATGCCTGGTGATTCTTGATTTCTTCTTTCTAAATATCTACCACTGACAGTAGACAAAGGGTGGTCCGGACCACCTCTTCCTGGAGATGCCCTCGTTTTCCAAACATGCCCAAAACACCCGCTATCCAAACTAAAAGTCACCTGCCTAGATGTTCGATGCTAACATTGATTGCTGCTCAACAGTATCGAGCTTTTTCTTATGATTTTTCTTATAAATATTATTCTTTAATAGTCACTATCGACTTCTATTTTTTCTTAAATCTACCGTAATTACAATCATGATAGGAAGATAAATAAATTTGAAGATATTTGAATCTGTTCAACATGGTAGCGATTCGACGGACTTCAGAATAGTGCCACCATCTTGAAGCTCTGAACGATGCCTTTTGTGATTGTATATTTTACTGCTGAAAATTGATTAGCTTGCTTTTTGGTTCAACAAAACAAATGAACAATGTTTAATGTTGATACATAAAAATAAAAATTTAACTAAAATCAACTATACATAAAAAACAACTATTTATTAAAAATGAAGTTATTACAATATATATTGGTTAGACCACTTTTGCTATCTATAATTTAATGGAAGTCTTTCGAATAATGTCGTATTTGCGGTATATAATTCATGAAATCAACCTTTTTCATATCTACTTTATTAATCATGTTATACACAGTGTCTACAATAATCAGATAAAATGCATATTTAGGGATCATATCTGGATTAGTGATTATGATAAAATTAGAACTGGATATGTTAAGATAAGATTTTATTTCCTTTTTTATGATTATTTTAAAAGAATATTTAGAAAATAAAATGCTTTTATCCTTTAGTGGATTATGGTATTATTACTATTTTCCATATTTTACAGTTTTTCAATCTTTTTGAGAAATAAGAATTTTTCTTTGCCCACCATGATTTTTGAAATATATAAGAATGTTAAAACAACTTTCTAAAGCTTGGTCAAATTTGAAAGATGTTTTTCTCATTGTTGAAATTTAATGTGTTATTTTGCTCTTAATTTTTACTAATACAGTTAACCATGCTTATTGAGATCTTTTGAATATTTTAAACCAATATGAGCTCAAAATACTTAAAACATATTTTATTAAATATTTTTAGTCCTACATTTAGTATGTATGTAGCTATTTTTTGTCGAACTACTCAACTAATTTTGAAGTTTGGTGGCTCAAATCTCTCCACGATATCTCATAAATGTTTCCAAACAATTTAAGCTCAAACTATCTAAAAAATATAAGAAGATGGTCAGGGTTGCGGTAAAAAAAGAACAAATAGTTTATAACTATAGTCCGATGTTTCACCCCACTTTTCAGAGCTTCATTAGGGCTATTAAAAGCGATAGATTAAACACTAAAAAGTATTATCTAAAAAATATTTTATTACATTGATTTTTTGTTCATTTTTCTTATACTTTATGTCAAAGTTCTTTATAGTGTGCAGTAAAACATTCCGTGGGTAAACATTATACTTTGCTACTATATTCAGCAATTATGGTTTGGGAAGGTATCTGTATCTATCTGGATTTGTATATGTGGGCTCATTTCTCACTCGAGATAATTTTACACTTCTGAAGGTGAAGAAAAGGATCCAGGGTGCAAACAGTGCATACATTTCCTTTTATTGCAGGCTATTGTGACACTTTAGAAGTGGATTCCTATCTAGGAAAACTAAAACGAATCTATAAGACTCTGTTCCAACCAATTCTAATGTATGCACCAGTGACTTATTAAAATTAAAATTTGTACCGCTACAACCCATGAAGGGTCAGGGGTTCAGTACTTTGTAAAGAAGTACTGTTACTAGACCAACAGTTGTGCAAGGAGGTGATTTGGTCAGAATTATGCTCGACCGCCAGATTTTTACCCAATTAGAGGTACCCAATTTAAGAGGCTGGGTGGACCCCAGGAGGACTCTAGAACCACAGGAGTTGACTCACAACTACAGTGTAACAGAAAACAATTTTTTGCCCAGCTGGATTCGAACTCCTTGGAGTTAGTAACCACACGCTTTACCCCGTGGCCACCGTGCTGCCACCAGTAACTTACATACAACCACAGAATTGTTGAGAAAGACCTCAGCATTTTTGAAAGGAAAATTCTGCATTGGATATCAGAAGGACAGTAACTTGGAAATGAGTGGCATAGACACACTAATCAGAATTTTTATAGTATATGTAATGAAACTAACTTAATAATATAATAATGATGTTAGTGTTCTCGTTAAGGTGAATTGTCTGAGATAAGTGGGTTATGTTGCCAGTATGGAAAATTGTGAAATACCAAAACTGCTCCTGAGAGAACCAATATGGTGTCGAAGAGTGAGATAGATTACTGTTGGAGTATTGCTGAGTGTCCACAATTGGATCCTAGCTGTAGGAGATAGTGATAATTGGAGGAGGTTCCTGCAGGAGGCCCAGACTTGGCTACGACTTGTAGCAACTACTAAATTACATTATTGAATAAAGTTTATGAGAGATAAAAAAAAAAAAATTATTATTTTTGTTTTTACTAAAAATGTACAGAACTTTCCGGTTGACCTAATACATATGCAAATCAGCACAATTATAATGTAAATACTCACTGTATAATAATACTCATACAATTCTCCTTCACTCTTTGAAGCTCTACAGAATTGGATTAACCTTCACTGAGTCTTCTCCAGGTAGCTTTATTTTGTTCAGCCGTTCATAAGGGATCGATGGAAAGTGGTATATTCAGTAAGTCCTGGATGAAAAACTTTATCACTACTCAGTTTTTGTACTGTTATGCTGAAATGAACTGAAGTTTCTGAACTTTTCCTTCCTTTAGTCATCATTTATCCCCAGATCTACTGCAGTTTTGGCCATAAGCAAGATGGCAAACATATCTACCATTTAACAAAGTATATAATTTCTTGCTTTTATGGATAAATTTTTCTCATTTGGTTGTGGTTTTAGTTTTTGAAAGTGTGTAGTATGAAAAAATTAACAGTGTTATTAGTGAATATTTTTTAATTTTAAGAATTTTTTTCAGACGTTGAGCAAGAACTGAGATGCCTAAGGAAGTGGATCAAGACCACCGAGGACAGGCTGCCCCCGCTCAACTTTCATCATAAATGGACTAGTCAGGAGATTGAAGAAAAAACTAAGGAACATGAGGTAAGTGGCTTGTAATATTTTTCCTGCTATAGAGTCTACTTGTCTACTTGGAGCTGTAATAATTGTAGACAAGTAAAGTAATACATTTTACCTAGCAAAAAATGAGACAATTATGATTTTTTTATTATGTTTTATGTGATGGTTGGATAATGATAAATCTAAATTTTTACCCTTGATTGATCTCTGGATGGATCATGTAAAAAAAATTTTTATTTTTGTTTCATATATTGTAAATTTTTATTTCCCAAAGACTAATTTTATGGTAAAAGTTACTGTTACTTTTCCTCTTATAATAAACAAAATTTGCCATAGAGTGAGATTAATTACATTTCGTTAAATCCTAGATTGTCTGAGATAGCTTTGAAAAAATTATATAACTAAGCAAATGTTTTCATTGATTTTTAAGATGAAGAACTTATTTTTCAGCTAAGGTATCTTTATAAATTTTTTAAAGTAGACTAAATTTACATAAAAGTAAGACCTACTAAAGCATCTATCTATCGGTTAGGTTGTTTAAGTGATGATGATGTTGTTATTTTTGAAGATAAATCAAGTTTTTTTTAAATTGAATTAATAATAATCTTTATGAGCCTGCTGGGGGTATTTCTCCATTAAAAATTAAATGAATATTATTGTAGATTTTTCACTAAGTGTAATTAGAACATTCAAATATTTAAAAAGAAAAAAATCAGTGATTTGACCTTAATTTAAGAATGGCCCATATATTATTAACAGGATATTTTTATTTTATAAAATCTTAAAATTATATGCATGTATATCTAATTTGCTTTGACCAGTTTCATCTCAATTAGTATTGTGTTAAAGAAAACAAAAATTCTATTCTTTTGTAAATTTAATCTATCTAAAAAAAAATTATATAGTTGCATATGCCGAATAATAAGTTCTTCATCGTCAAAATTTGCAAACACCTTCAACATTTGTTTATTTTGTAAATTTTTTAAAGCTTAGACCATCTGTATCTTAGAAAGTATTTTATCTGAAGAAGGTCTAATTCAGTAGCAAATTTAGTTGATCATAAAAGAGTAAAAAGTCATTTGGGCTGTAAAATTAGTCGGTGGTTGAAATTGACAGAAACTGAAAAAAAATTTTGTGGATTTATAAAAATTTCAAAATGATTCAGAGATTTGTCGAGATCAAAATCTTAGATTTATTATTTGCCAATCATCATATGCAACATATCTAAAAATCAGAACTGCCCAATTAGATACAAAACAACCTCATATTTTATGAAGCTTTTACTGCTGTACTATCATAAAATTCCAAAATAATGGCAATATATTGGATAACAGTTTCTCAACCCTACTAGAGTCTTACAATAAGCACTCTGTGTACTTTTTAACCAGTTATATTTTCAAATAATTTGTTGTAGTCAATGCAATTTCGATCATACTTTTTGTTCACGATACCTTCTATCCATGGAAACTAAATTTTAGACTCTTATTCCATCATAGATCAAGTCAGTTATACTCTTCAGATCATTCAGGTCACTGAACAGCTTGGTCACCATGTCAGTCGGTTCATTCCTCCATTCCTAATAGCATTTTTGGCTGAACTATCCATCAAGATTCGTATCCATATGTGTTTTGGATGGGTGGAGTTCATATATTCAAGAGCTGGAGTTCATATATTCAAGAACTTGAGCTCTGATTTCAGGTTGATTCTGGTCACTCTTAATATGACAGGTTGATTCTGGTCACTCTTAATATGACAGGTTGATTCTGGTCACTCTTAATATGACAGCTTGATTCTGGTCACTCTTAATGACAGCTTGATTCTGGTCACTCTTATGACTAAGGAGGGTCTGGAAGGATATGCCCATGGGGCATATCCATACTTGGGGGTAATAGGGACTCCCCTATTACCTTCTTTATTTCAGGCTGGGATCCTCTAACTGAAGTTCAGCTTTTATTGACCATCTTTTTGAATGAAGCTTTGCCTTTTTATGCGATTCCCTACTCTGACCAACACGATTCTTTAGTGGGAGGTTGGGAATGCATTTTGCTTTTTCATTTAAATTTACCATTTTTATGTCCCTTCTTTCCTCTAGTCTGAGAAGGCCTATAATAGAGTATATTTTACCTATTGGTGTAGATTTTAGACCTCCTGTAATTATCCTTAGTCCTAGAGTTTGGACAACAGTGGCTTTTTTGGAACTCCCCGGCTTGTTATTTCATACTCAAATGCAGACCTGACATTCTGTATAAAGGAATTTTCGAGTTCTATGGTTTGTTCCCCAGTTTGAGCCCAATATCATCCTCACAAGGTTAGTTCTTTTTGCTGGCTCTGTGACGCACTTATCAATATGGCCCTTCCATGTTAATCTAGGATCCAAGATAATTAGGCGAGTCATCCTTTGTAATCAACATTGTACCTAACTTTAAGTTTAAGAATTCAGGGGTATTTTTTAATTGGTTTACTTATTTTTTTCTGTATTTATCTTCAGTTTCCATTTTTCGATCTATAGAAAGGTGGGCATCAAGTGTGACTTGCATAGGATATTTGACTGATGTAGTTTTACATCAAAGGGTGGCTGTATCATCAGCATAAAATAGGGTCCTAATTTCAGGAGGTCAATCAGCACACCAGTGATTACTATGAGGAATGAAGTTAGAGATTGAACTCCTCCATGGGGAACTCCGTTCTTAATGTGTTTGGCTCTGCTTTTTATTTTTCTAGAGTTTATCTTTCGTAAATTCAGGAAATTGTTAAGTTAGCACATTAATGCCTTACCTTTTATTCCCATGTCTGCCATTTTGAGGACTAGGACCTCTGTCCTTTTTCCACATCTATCCAAACAGAAAGGGTATACTCCTTGTTACGGTGGGTAGGGGTCCAAAAGGAACCTTTACTAGCCCAACCGTGAAAAGTAGTGAAAAGAAAAGAATAGCCGAATTTAGTTATTTTTTGTATTTTTAAATTAGTGAACATAATAAAAGGAACAAAAAATATATAAAAATGTACAAACTAGAAAAAAAAGAAAGCTTAAAGCTATTACAAAATTAAATGAATTGAACAAAAGAGAAAAAAAAGTCTTATATCACCGGTGATTGATGGGGCCCTGGTTGTGGTTTTTGTCCTGAGTGGATGTTCTCGTTGAGGTAGATCGATGTTCGTCCGGCCACCTTATGCTCTTGGAGGATGAGTCAAAGTAGTCCGCCCGCCGTGGCTAAAATGATGAAGCTGGCGAAGATGGCCAGAATGCTGGCAACTACGAGTGTGAAGTGAGGAGGCAAGATATGTGTATGCAGTGAGACGTTAAGAAGTTGTCTGTTAATTTTCAGTATAAAAAAACAACAGAGAGTAGTTGTTTTGTTTTTTGATGTAATAAAAATCATATGTTCCTATAATCGATTTGTGGACCATATGTTGGCCGCAACACTCCTGATTTTGGAAACCATCCTTTATTTCCTGAGTAATATAGTCAACCTATAGATCTGAAATTTCTAAATCCTGTTTGCGCAGGATCTATTACTTTGTCCTTTTCCTAGAACCAGGTTAGTCTCTTATTGACTAATGTTTCCATAAGCTTGCCAAGACTGTTTAATTTAGAGAGTAATAGGTCGGAAACTAGAGTGTTTATTCTTTGGTTTTTAGAATCACTGCTTCTTCCTTTGAAGTATTTTGAATAAATTATTTCTAAATTAAAGAGGGAGAGAGTGGTTAAAACTATATTTTGTACAAGTCTCCCTGTTTCTTTTATTATAAGTTATGCCTTTTTATCTTTGTTATTAATCTTAGATTATTTGCATTCCTCCATAATTGGTAAGAAATATTAAATTTCTCAAAATTTAGTTATTTTTATTTAAATCCTGTTATATTTTATTTATCCTGAAGTCATTCAATAAAATTGGTTGTTGGCTTATGTGTTGTAAAGTATAGTATCTGAGATCAACCAGATGGTACTGGTGATTGATTGTCTCAATTTTGTATCTATTGTTTTTAGACTTGAAATTTACTGCAATCTGAATTTTTCATTGATTTTAAGAAGATCTCCAAAATAGCTTAAAATCTTTTTATTAATATCCCATTCGTTAAGTAGTAACCCACAACCAATTAGTAGTAATCGGGTTACTAATAAATAGTTCTTTTGCTTTATTTTTCTTTACCTTGACTACCACTTGGATCATCTTCTTAAAAATCAATTACGTTAGATCAACTAATAGTCTTTCAGTATGAATTTTTTTATTGTATTTTTTTGTTATTTATATTACTTATGTTCTGTTCATAACACTGGTGTAATTTTTTCTCCCCAAAATATCACAGGAGATCTCATAATAACTCACAGGAATGTTTACATCGTAATTAAGGACAAGCAGTAT
This sequence comes from Halyomorpha halys, assembly GCF_000696795.3. Lineage (NCBI taxonomy): Eukaryota > Metazoa > Arthropoda > Insecta > Hemiptera > Pentatomidae > Halyomorpha > Halyomorpha halys. The sequence goes on along the minus strand of NW_027108761.1, from coordinate 1,757,603 downwards.
TTCTTATTGGTGGAAAAAATAAAATAGTACAAACTCCATACAAGGAATTGTAATAAACAGGTTAAAAAAAAAAAAAAAAATTATGACAGAAAAACTCTTTTCTAAATTTCATTATCTCTGGAATTATAATGGCCAAAGAAAAATATTTTTCCTGAAGGGCTAAAAGTCTCCAGTTATAAAAAAAAAATTAAATTTGTTACAAACATTGAACAAAATTCCTTCATTAGTTAAGATAATTTTTTAATGTGATTGAATTTTTTTTTCATTCTTGAAATTACTGCTATAGGATGGATTGGCTAATATTGTTTTAAGTATCCAATATGGGTGTTATTTCACCAAATAAGATTAGTATATATTACAAAAAAATATTATACTTAATGAAAATTATTTTAAAAAACTGGCAATGATAGTTCACAATTTTTTTCTGGAAGCACATTAAATAGATAAAATGTTGAACAAACATTAATTTTTGGTTACAATCTAATGATTTTCCTTTTAACAACTTACTACCCAATATATTCCTGAAATATTCACCAAAGAATTACTGAACCAGGGATTTTTATTTTGAAAATTGATTTATATTACGTTTGAAGATTACCTTAAATTAAGTATAAACGTCGCTGAAATGTTTGTGACAATTTTTACTCATTTTTAATGTGGAAATCTTTAACTTAAAAGAAGTGAAGTAAATGTACTTTTTTTTTTTTGTTCAAATATTAACGAAAAAAACTAATGATTATTGAAGTTATCAAATAGTTTTTTTATAATTTCCAATTTTTTTTTCTTTTGAATCAATTTGTTTGTACTTCTGTATATATTTCTTCTTGGGTTATTTAAGCCACTCCTCAATATAAGTAGCGTGTGAGCAAACAGCTTAATGATATGTCACCTTACTTGAACTAAAAGTGAGAGCTGTATAATGCAATGCAATAAAGAAATGGCAAAACTACTAAATTTCTGTATAACATTGTGACAGGCGTACTGTATATTTGTACTTTGATTTCACGGAAAATTAGTTCCGCTTATCCAACCTCCTGAAATGAACTTAATAGCCCGTTGCCCAACGAGTTCCCTTGGCCGTGTTAGTGCATTAGATCAGTTTATCAGAAGCTTTTGCAATGAGTCGGAAATCGTTAGCGAGTCGTTCGGGATCAGGCCTTAGATGCTATATCATTTCTAATCATAAATCTTCCCAATAATAATTTGGCCGTAGATTGTAACCATGTTAAACTTTTTTTTCCCTATTTCCTCATAAAAAAAAGTAACAATGTTATTCTTTGTGTTTCCTATCAGGTAATTATTAATACAGACAGTCTCTCACAGCGAATTATATAAGTCGTATAGAATAAATTAGGAATAATATTGCTACTCGATATGAAAACAAAAACTTAGAAATTATTATGCAATGGTTGATTATATAAATTAATTTTTTATTACATTAAACATTTAATTTATTTCAATAAATTAAAAAAAAACTATAATGTTGTGCTTTGGAAGTGTTATACCTAGCCTAAAATAGGTGAAAGTAAGAATATCTATGTTTTTGTCGAGTTCCGAAGATCAACTTGGGCTGACCTGTGATTAGCTACCGAATCTAAAAGAAACTGGCCCCCAGATGTTTCGGAAATCGCGGTCGGCGTACTCGTAAGAATCAATGTATGATTATACTGTTGATAGCAATTTATTAATAGTTCAATTTATAACAGTCGTATTCATAGATGTTTTAGCCACTATATCGAATTTCTTAGCAAAGTTGGTAAAAATCCTTGTTTTTACTCTGTTCCACCGTATTCCTAGACCGCATTTAAAATGCAAGGCATTCATTTGATGCTTAAATTAAAGTTATTTATTTTGATAACAATTTTAATTGTTATTAGTAGAGTACATCGTTTAAAAGTTAATTTAGTTATAAGTTAAGTTAACCATCCCCCCATATCCTTTCCCACACCCTGGACTTAAGTTTGAAATCTGGCAACTTTTAGATATTATTAGCTGAGGTCTGGTAAACATATATCTACCATAAATCAGATATTAACTTCTTCGCCGTGTTTAAAAGTCGATCCTTTCATATTTATTAAAAATTATCTATTCAATTATTGTATAATTTAATCAATATTTACGCGTAAACAATTAGAGAAACAACACAACAGCGTAAAACTCTTTTTTGTTAGTCCTGAAATTTCCTTTTCTCTCAAACTCATAACATTCTGATGAGGTCAGAATTAATTTCATCTTTCCTCATTCCTTCTCTCTCCCGGCGTAGCTCGTCTTGGGTTTTCTAACGTGTTGTTTTCTTGTGGGTCAGTTAGTAATTCGTTTAACTTCCGTTATTCCTCTCCCCTGACATATACAAAACAGGGGAAAATATTTCGATTCGAGTACAAGCAGGTCACATATGCTCCTTCCCCCGCATGTAGAGACAGACAAATAAAAACTAATTGAAGGCGATAAAGAAGACATCTGTTCTTCCCTCCACACACACAGATGGTTCTATACACATCTTGTTTCTCATGCGCTGGTCAGGGTGTCAACATATTGCTTTGTATGATTTCTTTATGATTTCACATTCGTTTTTTTGGTTTAGATCAATTTCCATATCCATCTTGGCGATTTCATGCAGTCCATTTTTTTTTATCCAGCCTTCATCTATCGATTTTCTCTCCTTCATCACTCGATTTGACTTTTGTCGGCTATTATATTCAATTGATATAATTTTCATTATAAAAAGGAACAAAAGATTTTAAAGGTAAATAAAAACAAGTTGGTATTTTATAAAAAAAAATCATAGAAATAGTACTTAACCTATAAATTCACTTTTCGTTCTTCATTTTTATGTAATATTTATTAATTTAATTACTCAAATATATAATGTCCTTAAAAACTTATATTTGTGCCTTGTTAAATAAAAAATAGACAGTTAAAGTAAATTGAAAAAATTTGAAACAATATATTTACACCAAGTCGATAGAATTTTAAAATATACAGTTTTAAACTTGAGTTAATTATTAAATCCGAAGGTTAAGGAAATTATTTAATCAATTAAAATAGAAAATACAAATATTAATATGTTGGAAGTTCTAAAACGATGCAAACTGAACACAAACGCGTGGATGCAGCCCGCCCGCTCTTTAGTTTGTACCCAAAAACCCGACTGGGTCGGCGACAAATTCATAACAACTTGCACCAACTAGTCCAAATAGCTCACGCTTGCGCATGCGCGAATTTGTCAAAGTTTGGCAAACGTGTAGAAGCACCTTTATGTTTACCTCAGCAACGTTTTATTACTTTTTCAACTACTCAAAATTCTGTTGTTAAACTTTTTTAAGAACTGGTCGAGCTTATTCAATGAAAATACGGTTCTTATAAGTCATATTAAATAACACAGTGTTAAAATTACAATAAGTTTTTTAAAAATGATAATGTATGATATGGGATAGATACTAAAGTTTTTTTAGCAACACTGTTTTTGATAAGTTTTTATAATATCTTTTGTATCAGGAAAAAAAAATTAATTTTCTGTGATCTTTGATCATTAGAGTTATTATGAAGTATGTATGTGGCTCGGATTAACAGTTTTTACGATAATAAAGATTTTCTAATACTGTTTAACAATTTCTCCTCTATATTAATGTGTCGATGATTATTGTTTTAAAAGTATTATGGTATCATCTTATATGGATTAGTTAATTTTTTCTGATAATGTTAATAGATCGGAACATATATGTAAAAGAGGAAATTTTGAAATAAAAGTGAGCAAATTTTGGTTGCAGAATTTTAATTTATCTGAAAAACCGTTATTTTTGAGTAGTGGATTTATTTATTTTTTATACAAAACTCCTCCGTTGTACCTGAATTACTGGATCTCATGATAAGAAAATTGAGTTTTTTTTTAATGGTTCAAACTATCCTTTTTTTCCATTTAAAAAATATTTACTTTACGTTCAAGAAATAATTGAAAATTAATTTTTAGAATATTTAATATACTTATTGGAGTGGGAATTGACCTTTTGAAAAGAAATTTCCTTCATTTTATTTTTAAAATATATAAAAAAACAATGATTTTTTTATTATCTTGCGATACCTCCTTTGCTTCTTATCACTGATTTCAATCTTCGTGGGACGGTTTGCACGAGTTTGGAAATTCAATATCTTTCAACATCGTCCTCGATATTTTTTGCATTAAAAAAAAAATCTAACGGTTTTCACGATATTAGCAAATTTAAGTTAAACTATTTTTTTGGTTCGTGTTAATAATTTCCTTGCAGGAAAATTCTCTAGAACACGTTTACGAACAAGGTTCGTTGATTGAATTAACTGCTGAATTTTGTAGTATTGTTTTACCCTTGGGATTTTATTATGTATACGTATAATATTCATATTTCAATTTCAATGATGGAAATTTTCTATTTATCTGTCTTTAGTGAAAGGTGATAGTAGTAATAATAATAATAGATAAATCTTAGTGATAATTAATACAGCACTACACTGATGTAATCAAATTGTACCAATGTTTATATTGCTGGTTTAAGTAAATGCAGATTCTTTACTTATTTTCACGGTTCTGAATTTCTGATTTTTCCTAACGTTTAAGGAATCCATTACACCCAAGGATTCATTTGGAACGCTTAACCTTGAATTAAAGAATCCTTGGGATTGAATCAATTATTGAAGCACATCGGTTACAACAATTAAAAGTGGCGAGGGATGGGAAAGCTATAAGATAATTGGTGTGTAAGTTGGTAACTTCTTTTTATTCTATTTTTTGGGGGGGAGAGGGGTTGATGTTGATTTCGGGTAGTCATGAGGTAATTATCTAGAGGTCATCTTTTCTTTTATAATTTATTTATCAGGATGAAATTTTAAAATCTTTATTTTACTTTTCATCCCGATCGTGAGAATATGATTATTTCTAGTTTTGAATGAAACTGGAAATATTTTCAAACGACACAACTCGTAATTGTAGTGCTCAACTCGACTACAAAAAGAAACGGAAGCACATTTGTTTCCTGATGTCTAAAACGTGAGTGGAAATTTTCCGTTTTGAGGACAGGATTTTTTATTCAATGAACAGAATTCATTAAGTAATGGACAACAAACTTTAAACTTCTACAAATCAGATACAAGAAACAATATGATTTTTAAAAAATTCAAATTTTGATTTTTTGCTATAAATAATTCCCGATTCCGGTGCAAAATGGATTTGGTCAGAAAATTAAAAAAACGCAGTTTGAATTGAAGCTCCCAAATATACCCAAACCGTGCATCTACAAATATTGCAGTTACTTAAGTTGGTCGGAAGGAAAATGACTTTATTAAGAGAGTTAGGCTTAAACTGCTTAAGGGGAGCTCTCGAGGTGTAAATAAGGGACGGACGGTCCAAATGTCCGAATAAAATGAAGTTGAGGGGCCACTGTATAGAAAAACAATATTGACGTCCTATGGGATGTAACAATGCTTTTGAGAGAGCTCGTAGAATCACTTTTGGTCAAAATAGATAATAGAAGAGACACCTAGTAAAGCGAAAAATAGGTTAAGGAAAATTATTACTTGGTAATCATCGATATTCCAATCATTGATAATTGGAATATCGATGATTACCAAGTAATACATATAAGTTGTTAGTGAACCACTTATATGTATTACTTGGTAATCATCGACTCCATACAAATATTTTTTCGGTAGCAACTATAAATAATTTTAGTTTTTTACTTAAGGATGATTTTTTTACGTATTTTAATAATCGTTTTTAATGTAGATATTTAAATAATAAATTTAAGAAACAATATCAAGTCATTGTATGAGCAAAATTATTTAATGCAACTAGTTTTGAGGTTGTCTTTTATTTCGTGGTGGTGATACGAAATGAAAAGTTGACCTCCCAGGTTGGCTACCTGTAGACAACTCCCCCATATGTCTGAAATTACCAAGTAGGGATATTTAACAAAAAAAAAAGATTAAATTATTTTTTTTTTTGTCTTGAGATCGAGGACTGAGAGTTAGATTTTCCGTTTCCACTATTCGTTAGCTAAAGGGTCAAGTGAGATCACTTGGCTGTTAAAGGTTAACAATCCTTGCAGCCTGGAGCAAGGTTCTCTACTCAGCTCTCTCGGTGTACTCTCAGTCGAGGAATGCTAACTTAAGAATCTCGCGAAAGTTTTGGCTATTCCAATGCTATTTAGAGGTCCTCTAAGTCTTTGTAGTGAGAGCTGGGAGTATTTTAGAGCTCCACCTTCGAGCCTACTTCCTACCGAGCCCTGTCTCGAAGCGATTTCACGGATCACAAATACTAGATTAGCTTTCTGGATGATGGAATTGAGAAGCACCACTTTAATGCCTCCATAAAGTTAGACCTCCCAGATGTTTCGTCAATTTATATACACCGTATGAAATAAGTAGAACACAGCTTATAGGATCTAAGTTTTTCTTGTTTATTTTATGACCTACGATTATTTTATGGTGGTACTAACGTTTATTATCAAATGTAGATTTCTCCTTTAGCCTCAATAGATTTCAATTAATTGTGTACAAGATGTAAAAAAAAAATGGTGATTATTGAATTTATAGGTCGTTGAAATCGCCCTATTAAAGACCCTGACTCTCGGGGGCGCGATAATAGTTAGCTAAAAAAAATTTCGAATGAATAATGTTTAATCATGTACTTTTGTCATAATCTGACTACTGTTCAATTTATATGGGCCATTCTCCCACTTCAAACAAATTTCACTGTGAAAAAAAAAGTTTTCCAATGATTTTTTCCCGGTAATTTCTCCAAGGTAGGCTGCTAATGGTATTTATAAAAAAAAATTTATATATATAGAATTAATTTTTATAGCAACATCATTGACATCATTAAGATAAGGGAGAAAGAGTGCAAAGAGGTAGAAAGTACTCAAAATTCCACAAATGCTATATGCTATTTTTTTTTATTTATCTGTACAACAATATTAAAAAAACAAACAAAGTATAATTCAGAACTCTTTTATTTTTAATTTAGCAAAACAATTAAAAGTTAAAAATTGTTATCAATTTTTTTTAAATCATTTATTTATTGTTATTTACAACTGTATAACATATATACAACAAGTAAATTTGCTATAGGTGAGATAGTGACATGATACAAACATGTGGAGAATCTACCCATTGATAGAAATCCAATAACATTTCTAGATGAGAAGATCCCGAGGCCATCTTCTTTTCAGACACCTAGGAGGATTATTAGGTAGTGAAGGAGAAGTCAGGTTAGAAACAAGTGGATTTGGGCGGTTGGGAAGTTTTCCATGGTAGGAATGGTATTTGGTTTCAGCCAAATCGGCAACATATGGGACATTGAGGTCATGATGGATAACTTAATTTGTGACAAAGTAAGGAGCACTAAGGATTTTACGAAGGATTTTGTACTGTAAGGATTGGATTCGGGAGGAATTTGGTAGTTTAGTGGAGCCCCAAAGCTCAACTCAGTATGTCCAGATAGGCCTTATAATAGTCATGTAGATCGTTATTTTGTAATGGATTGGCAATTTAGACCGTTTGTCCAGTAAATGTTGTAATAGTCGAAATCGACGAGCAGTTTCCTGTCTTTTCAGTCTTGTATGAGGATTCCATGTCAGTCGTTTGTCGATGTAGTCCTAAGTAACGGATCTATTCGACAGGAATGAGTGGGGTATTATTAAAGGATACTAGACTAGAGGTCATTGGTTTACGACGAATGGTAAATGTGATTTGGTGGTATTTATTGGAATTAATTTTAATCCTCTAATTTTGGCACCATTTGTTATAAATTAACTCTGACTTAGGAAAAAAAATAGTTGCATTGATATGTAATTATAGCAGTGCTTCAATAGTTATTACAGTTATTCGCTTGAAAAAAAAAAAAGAAATTCTTCGGGCGAAGAATGGATTCCAATCCAGTTCTGTTTTGATTTTTAATTGAAAGAAAATTTATAAATCGATATTTGTACTTCACTCCAATGAGTTGAAATATATTATAGGAGTTGTCTTCCTAAAGTGTAGATTTTGCTCACTATGTACACTTAGTATTATTTTGCCCCAGACTCAGTTGTGGAAGTGGCCTTGATTATTTTTTGGACTTGTTATAGTTACACCCGTATTGAAGTTATTTTAATCATCAGCAGCAGTATCAAAAATCAATAAAAATGTTTTTATAAGCATTTTTACATTTAAAAAGATATTATTAGTAATAACTATCCACACTTGAGCTTACTTCTTAAAATTAAATGTACCTATATTTTTATTTCCCTCCGCCACTATTTTTAATTAAACTTGTATCATTCTGAATTTATTTTCACATCATTGGGACCATATATGGAGCTTGATTTTATTTTTCAGCTGCTTCATCACTTACGTGCATTTTTATTTTTTCCCTTCAGTACTTCATCTTTAATTCTCATTTCACATATCATGCGGACCGAAAGAGAAGCAAGGCCGATTGGTTCTGAGCTGGTGGGCGGACTGGTTACGCTATAGTTTTTTGAAAGAGGTAGAAATCCCCCAAGAAGAAGAAATGTTGTACCGCTATCCCGGAGACACGAGGCTACCAAGAAGGATGTGAGTGATTGGTCGAGGGCTGATAGAACTCAGTTGGAAAAGCGTCTTCACGATCGTTCTACTTGGCGTGGCCAGCGAGGGCATATCATCTATACCACCGTTGAAGTCTCCCATTGCTTTCTTAGGCCGCTAGGGTATAGTTAATTTTTTCTAGGTATGCTTTATGTGATGTTTTTTTCTTTCCTGGTTGTGCTAGAATAGGCAAAACGTTGGTGAGTTATTTTACGAGTCTTGAGACTTTCTATTAAATCATAAAATTTTCATTTTTATATTTATAACCTCAGAATCAGAAATTTCCTTATGCATTTTACGTTTTACACCTCAGCTCACTGATTTGGTCCCTTGTCCTGTCTATAGTCATATTTTTGTTTCTCTCTGACTATTGATCTGATTTTGATGAAATCTTAAGGTCTTGTTTGGGTTAGTCCCAGTTCGTTCTATATCGACGTTATCACATTACATTTTCTACTTTAACTTAAGCATGTATAAATGTTTTTTTCTAGACACACCTCTTTAGAAAACGGGAAACTTTATTTTTTTATTGTTTATTTTATGTCCTTTTATTGTATTATGAAAGTATTAATGTTTACTACAGATTTCTCCCTTGGTCTCTGTAGATCTCAATTTATTCTATATGAGATGTGAAAACGAAATAATCAGTCATTACTCCATTTATAGGGTCGTTGAAATCTCCGGGGGTCCTGTTTCTCGGGGAACCCGATAAAAGTTAGATAAAAAATGTATAATGTGTTTTCATTTACTTTTAACATCATCTGACTATAGCCTAATTTATAAATAGTTACGTAGTTTATAAGTAGTAATGTCATGTTTTCATAATAAAATTAATGATAATGTACAAACGCTATCGGATCTCGTTTATTTAAGCAATATAAGAATTATGCAATCTTGAATTGCGATAGTATTAGATCAATGACAAATGAGTAATAGAAGTGAAAGGAATCCGAGGCAGCCTTAAAAAAGAGAACTGGATGAGCTTGAGTAGGTGTAATGGTTAACTTCTTCCCACCTTCCACTTCGTGCCGCAGCCACACGTTTGTCTTAATATATTCACTTGTTATACGAATTCGGGATATATCGGAATGCGTGTTGTGAATGTATAACTAAATATGTTTCCTAAATACTATTATAATTTTTTTAAAAATATTCTTGGTACAAAAATGACTTAAAAATGGACATAAATCAATTTGATACTTTGCTACCAGTTCGATCCATGTTGAACAAAGCATTAAGTCGTAAAACTTTATCTCAGGGTTTTCTATACATACAGAATGTGGCACAGTACACGTATGTTCTGCTTATTTTAAAAGTAAAAAATATTTGTTGTAGGAAGATCGCCCGAGTGGTATCAAAGTAGTAAAATAAAACTGTTTATTGTTAATCTACGTTTCGCCCCACTTTGCATGGCTTCTTCAGGGCTTTCATGTTGACACAGCGAACGAAATATAAAAGATATTTATATTTTTATTTATTACATTTATAGGATGGAATACGTGTACTATTTGAAATATGGTGGTTGACTGTTTCACTATATAGGCTAAACAATTTCTATAATATCATACATGTATATATAATAGAGTAGTATTGGTCCATCTTCAGTCTTTCAGAAGTTATTCAAAATAGTGGGATGCTTCAAAACTCGGACAAAAGTAAATCGAGAGGTTGGGCTGGTAACGTACATAGGTCCTGCGTTTTAATATCCCTAAATTATACCGTTTTTTTTTTGTTTTTTTTAGCTAACAAGCGAATTAGGATAGGGTCAAACCTCATTGTAACATTACTTTCCACAGCGCCTTGGTTGCAGCTGATTTTTATTTTTGATTGCTCAAAATGTTCAACGTGAAAGTTTAACAACAAAACAACTTCAAGGTTGTGAAAATTATTGTATCTAATGTGTTAAGTCTGTCCTTCCTTATGTAAAAATATTCTGAACTTAAGAATTCACAGCTTTTATTGCTCAAATTATGCAGTGATATTCCAAGAATGTTTAGAGCAATTTTAGTACACAGTATTAAAAAAATATGTTGGATGTGTCCGTTTCTGAATATGTACTTTTTTTAAAGCAAACGTCTAAAAAGATTTTCAGTTTTCTCTAATATCTTAAATTATTCAGAACCGCGGGTTCCCAACAAAATTCCGTGGCTCCCTTAAAACTTCCGTTCATGGTCGGCCTGGCGATGGGTTTTTAGCGGATTAAAAAGTATGCAGCTTTGCCAGTTGTGTGGTTTGAGTAGACTTTTTTAATATTATATTGTCCATGCCAATGAGCATGATATCGCTTATATTTCGAATGAATTAAGGAAAGTATCTAATGCGAGAGTTCTTGCTGGGGTAAACTAGTATATGTTTATTGATACGCATTCGTCAAACATTCATCCTTATATTCGTTTTGTTACAATCGCCTTTACCCTTTTATAGAGAAAATTCCGATTCGGTTACCATCCGTGTAATTGTGGGAACCGTCAACAATCGTCGGAATACAGTGGAGCTGAGGACGGCCTACGTGCACATCTGCAGAGGTAAGAGGTGGCGGGCCCGGGTCAGGGACACTGTAAGCAAGAGACAATGGCCAATTTGTTCACCTTGGTGGGGGTGTATTCCTGGGGGGAGGGAGAATGGTGTACTAATTTATTGCCACGAGGCGTTATCTCTAAGAGAGAGCTGTTGTATATTATTAAATACCTTTTAGTTAGTATAAGATAGGATGGTTATCCAACAGGTTACGGTTCGATTCCGTAGTGTGAAAATCGAAATATTCGACGGGCACCGGACAAATAAAAAAGGTCTCGTCCACTTGCTTTCGAGTTCAAAAAATTCTTGCAAACAGTTGATAACTAATTTCCTCTCTCAATTATGTCTTGCAAGAAAAATTTTGAAGAACATTGTATGAGTGAGATATTCTTTAGTACCGGACCGTCTTAACCTAGGGGTGAATTCTGGACAAATAAGAATACAGAGCCCTCGAAATTAGTGAATTTATTTCCTGAACAACTTTGGGTTAAATAATATTAACAACATACTTGTTGAAATATTTTTTCTAATTAATATTTAAACAGAGGACCTGATAGCTGAGCGAGCTTGGACGAGGGTCCCCCTGAGTGCTTAAATCAGAAGGTTTATGGGTTCGATCTCCACTTGGGTCGGTCAATATTTATTTTATGGCGGTCCCGCGAAATGAATCTTGACATTCCCATTTTGGGGCTGTATAGGTCCCTGAATGGAGGACGTAAGCCAAAATATATATATTTCAACATTTATTAGAGATACTTTTCTTAGTCGTTTATTGGAAAAATCATGGTTTGCTTTTTCGAGGGTGTATTTTTAAGTAAACCAAACGAGTGATTAACTTCTCACTCTTTCCACTATCAAAACAAAGCATCGATATGTAATATCACATCACTATTACCTCCAGTTACTTTTTTTGTGTTACTTAAGTCGATAAACATTCTGATTTATTCATGGGAGTTTTTTGTCCAAAAAACAAAAAAAAAGTAAGTGTTCCATTTACATAGCGTCCGTTTATCATACGAAGCAGAGCCCAACATACATTTTAATAAAGTTTATGTCTAGCAGTTCCATTTTCTCCAATAAAACAGAAAGCAATTTTTTTTTTACCTAACATGAGTACAAGCTCAGGAACTGAAGGTTTATGTCTCCTTAAAATTCAGAAGCAATTTTATGCCAGGGAGAAACAATTTGGAACACCCACACGCACGAATCCGTACGAATATACTCTTATATATATGAGATTCTTAACCCTTTAGTGGCATGAGAACATTGTTTATTTCCTACTTTCACGTGTTTGTGTCCTCATGTTTATGCAGTGCGTTGTTTATCTAAAATACTTGAAAACGTCGCCTTTGTTTTATAATTTTATATCTAAAAACAAACGAAGTAATAATGAATGAGTTATAAGTCAGTGAATGTATTGTTTATTTGTACGTGCCTTGGCTCCCAATCAGCTAGAAAAATCCAACGAAACTGGATAAATAAATAATTTGCATCACAATTTACTTTTTTTAAGTCATTTGTTATTATTTAAACTATGAAAAAAGTCAGTTAATTGCAACATTATTCTTGTATATTTTGCGGGTTTTTTTTTTTTCGAAATTATAAGACTAAAACAGTTATAGAAAAATAAAAGTTAGTATTTTTAAAAATAAAATCAATTTTACCACAATATCTTCATCAGCTTCAGCTTCATCAAATATATAACGAAAAAATGATGTTTATTATTGGACCACTTCTCCTAAGTACCAAAATTTTTGCTTATGGTCTATCTATGGAGTTGTCAAGTTTCTATGCATAAAATTTATATTTGATCTAAAGATTTTGGTTCTAGGATGAGTAGAAAAGTAGAAACAGCTCATGTTTAAAGGAAGCTAGGAAAGATTCATCGCTGACGAGAAAGGGTTACATTTACTCTATTTTGCTTAAGTTTACCTAAACATGTTCCTTTCCTTGGCTTTTTCCTTTTTCAGAACGTTTCCTTTTCTCTCTTTTATTCTGGTGATTGATCAGTGGCACCTGATTATCTATTGATCAGAGGTACACAATAGTACTTTTTTAATTGACAACAAAGTATTATCTGTATATTGAAGAGGTATTGTAGGCTGGACTGTTTTTAATGGAGTGGTGACTACTAATGATTAATGGCAAGCTTGTTAACATTGTTTTCTAACATTCTTTTTGAATTCCCCCCCCCCACAAAAAAAAAAAAAAATGATACTATCTCCTCTCGTTTCCTGCGAGTATTAAATATTGTGAAGAAAACAATGCTATGATCCTACCGTTTTCCCTTCTTTCATTTTTTGTTAAATTTTCCTGAGATGAGGAAGCTGACCAAGCGGAACCTTTAGACCGTTGAATGGAAAAAGGCTTTTAAAAATTTTTCCCGCTCTTGAGGACGAGGAGCCGTTGGAGGATTCAAAAAACCCAAAGAGCCTGAAGAAGCCCGGGGGAGTTTAGCAGAGGAAGGATGTAGAAAGTTGTCAGGGTCCGCTTAGCCGAAGACAATGAAAGGGAAGCCGGGAATGGATAGAGCATTGTTAATTTGTTACATGGCCTCTGATTGGGTAATGAGTTCAGTCATTATCCCCCATAGGTCACATTATGCAATAGTTGCTTATAGGATTAACATGCACATAAAGGTCGAACAATTTTTACTATGAAGTTGTTACGATGAGCGGTAATATATATTGTATGGTACGTGTGGTGTAATAGGTGCCACTTCTAGGCGATTCAATGCTTGAAGTCAAGGCTTTGGAGTAGCAAAACCTTTGGATATTTTTTGGCTAGTTCTCATCTCACTTAGATGCGTTGCTACAACTATTTTTTCGTTTTTGGGGGAAGAAAAAATCTTAAATTTCCTAATAATATTGATCGAATTTCCCAAATAAAAAAGGAAAAAATAAATTCTAAGAAAATAGGAAAATGTTGAACAAATGAGGAGACGTACAGTGAGGTGACATAACTACTCTTGTAGGGACATACATTATAAATAACAGTTATATATTTTTAGCATGATGATAAAAATTTCAAAAAGAAATTTTTCCCTTAATCTATTTACCATCCTGCTTACCTCGTATTTAATTTATTTATTTGACAGCTTCCTGGACCTTTGATTACATCTTCATATATTATGAGCTATTTACATTTTTCTTATTCTTTTGTAATTAGAACTTGTTTAGTAACCTGTTGCAAATGTTGATTCTCGTAAACAATATTTTTTTTTTTATAAAAACTCAACTTTATAACGATAAAATCCGAATTTCACAACTCCAACTAGTGTTACGTCCCTTCCCGTTCCAATAATCCACTGGCGTTAGCTACATGGTTTTAAATTCCTTAATTGGATCCTGCAACTACCTTACAATGCCACAAGGCAATATTATACTAGTATACATTTATCATTTCTATTATGTAAGTATATGTATTTATTGTATGAATTTAATAATCAAGGATGTTACGTAAAAAAGAAAAATATTCACAACTCCAGATGTACTGGTTTTACTCTTTAATCAAAATGTTTTAGCAAAATTATCGGAGTTCATTGGTTCTCGAATCTCTAAGTTTTAGGTGTCCAAATTATTAATAGTGTTTTCCACTCCCGCAAGCAACGTCTCTTGGTTCACTAAGCCTTCTGTGGACTATAAGTATTCTGATTGCTATTACAAATAAGTATATATTATAATACTAGTCATAATAATTTATAATATTACCTGTTAAAGCCCAAAATTTTGATTTCTGTTTAGGTTAATTTTGTTTTGACAACTTTCCAAGTGACTTTTAATTTTGTTAGTTGTAAGGTTATGTTTATTCATTTCTTTTTGTTAACTATAAGTAATTTTAATTTTGTAAATAAAAATAAGGGATATAAGGAGGTTCTACGTTTATAAATAAATTGCGGAGGTGTAACATGTGTGGAGCAATACCGAAGGCAGTGGCGCCAGTTCCTATATAACCGCGGATGAGGCAGTTGGCAGTGAAGATTTAGATAGCACTGGAGCGATGTCAGTTGGCTTTGGCACGGCGTAAGGAGTGACGCATTGCTTGACGGACGCTCCACCGCCATTGTTTTGTTTGGACTCTTGTTTGTTGGAGCTATTGAAACCTATTCACCGACTCACCGGCAGTCACCACTGTAAAGTCTACAGTTTTTTTGGAGTCGTCGGGTTGCCCGGTAACCTCTCTCTCACCAGCTCGCCAGCGGTCATCCTGGTCAACCAACTCTAGATGTGTGATATTGTCGTGATATGCACATATCGACCCCACGCCCATCTGTGAGTGACTTTTATGTTCTTCCTTCGAGTTATTTTCTTTTTTGCTTTAATTAACTTTTATTTCCAGTGTAAATAGATTTTTTTTTGTTGTTTATATGTATCAAAATATGTTTATCACTTTACTCCACGATACACTATCTTTTTTTTTTGTAACAACATTACAGTTTATTTTTTTGTTTATATTTTAATTAATTAAATTTTTGTATCACTTGGAAAGTTATTTTTTTTATTATTTCATTTTCTCAATTATTTTTTTTTTTATGTGATATTTATTTCAGGTCCTCCGTTATTTTTTTGTTTATTTTATCTCGAACCAGCGAACATTACCCTCTGGGGAAGAGGTCGGTTTTCACATACGAAACACCCCTCGCCCCAACATTACCATAAATAAGTAATATAAGTTTATGAGTTCTTATGGAAAACTATCATATACCTTATTATACTACATGATTGGAACCTAATTCATATACCGTATCTGCGAGATTTGTTATTCTGAAAACTGATTAGTTTTATCTGAACGTGGCTTATGACAATAACAGTTGAATGCTATCACAAACATAGTTTATTTTTGACGTTTTAATATTTTATGTTTGTATTTTTAGGATGGAATGCACTTTGAAAGCACTGCTTTGCTTTAATAGTGGTGCATCTGGCATAAAATATTGACTTTATTTTTAATTAGACGTATTACAGAGATAGAACCGTAAACTGATTGGTAAGGGGAATACAAAATGGTGGCTGTTTCAAAGCGATAAAAAAACTAATTTTTCATTCGGAGCTCTATATCTTAAAAAGTAGGAACAACACAAGAAAACAAAAGCTATATCTCGAAAACTATTGAATGTAAATAGCTCTTTTAGGGCTAATATTTCAGCAAATTTACTTTTCTTTAAATAATGTTTTCTTAGATTTTCTAGTGCTGTTGGTAGTTTTTAAGATATAGAGCTCCGAATGAAAAATTAGTGTTTTTTTAAGGCTTTGAAATAGCCGCTATTTTTTATTACCTCTTCCTATACTTGACAGGCTCATCAGTTTTGACTAGTAATTATACCTAGTTTTCATTAAAATAATAAAAAATTCGGGTGAGATGACTGCATTTTTTTTCTTCCTGGCTCTTATACTATGGTTGTTTGTACTATTGGCTCTAATAGGGTTCTCCTACATAGTATTACAAAATCATTATGTTTGTGAATACTAACTCCAATTCATTAATCAAAAACCAAAGAAAGAAAACTTCTTTCTAAAAATGTACCAGTATTAAATCAAATCTGAGATATGATTAAATCATTTATCATGAATATCTCTGTTTAAATTAATTATAAACTAGTAAGAATAATAAATCATTAATACTTAACACCATTATTCTTTGAAGCTTCTCATATTGCTGCCATGCTTTGGATAACTAACTGTCGACTTACAATTCCTCTATCCCCTTCACGTGTGGCTGTATTATATCACCCTCCTGGTAATTACGAATCGCTCCTTTCCGTTCCAGCTGCATTTGATTTTCCACTACACTAATCTCTTCAGTTGACTTGTTACTGTAATAGGGTCATAAGTATCTCGTTATTGCCTTTTTTCGTCTGAAAGTACAGCTCGTTCAGTTGTCAAGATGTCCGTTTTTCCTCAAACACTCCATAAAAAAATGGGTTGGAAGAAAGAGTCTGTTTTGTCTAATGGCCACAAGAGTCTCATTTCACGGTTTATTTCTCGAGGCACTTTCCCTCTTTACCGATTCTTATGCTTGTAGAAACCGCGTGCGTTCCTTCCCCCGTTGGCTTCTAATTTATAGGCTCAATTAGGGGCTACATACTATCTTGTCTCATGCACAGGCTCTTAGCTCTGTAATAGTAGCTATTAATGAGACATAAAATATCTAGATTTCCCTTCCTGTCAGGTTTTAGTAGCCTTATTATCCAAATGTGAATGGATGAAGCGGTATCTAAAAAGATTTTTTTTTCATGTTGAACGATAAGGATATTTTGTTCCATTTAATTTTTTTTTATATAAAAAATAATATAAAATTTTAACTTTGACAGTTTTATTCGGTGGTGTAATAATGGTGGTGCAATATCATTACTCTACGCAGGAAAAAGAGAGTATGCTTGCCTGGCATCTTCCATTACTATCCTTATAGTAATGGTATGCTATTACAAACATAATTTATTTAATTTAATATTTTATTACATTAATTATTTTTTATATTTACACAATTTTGATCCTTTTTTCTCTCAACTTTTTTTTAAATTTTATTTTTTTTAATTCTCCAACGTTTCGGCCCTCAGGCCATTCTTAAGGATACAACCTACAAAAAGTTTTTTGTTTTTATATAACAATTACATTATTTCCTTCAATTACACACTGATTTCTTTGGCCATACCTTCAATATTGATGTCATTGCTTTTTTAAAATCTCAAAATTGCCCTTAACGGCTTATTGCTCTTGTCACATCTTTAAATAAATTAATCATTAAAATAATATCATAATAAATTCATAAAATTTTGTTTTTAAATAGGTTTCTTACTTACATAACTTTTCTTAAAAACTGATATCTAGATTTAAAGATTAATCCTCATAATTGAAAGAGGGAAACTGTTTTGTAAAAAAGTTTTAAATCTAGGATATCAATCTTTAAAAAAAAGTTATGTTAGTAAGAAATCTTATTTTATATTATTTTAATGATTAATTTATTTAATGATGTGACAAGGGCAATAAGCCTGCAATTTTGAGATTTTAAAAAAGCAATTACATCAATATTAAAGGTATGGCCAAAGAAATCAGTGTGTAGTTGAAGGAAATAATGTAATTGTTATATAAAAACAAAAAACTTTTTGTAGGTTGTAACCTTGAGAATGGCCTGAGGGCCGAAACGTTGGAGAATATAAAAAAATAAAATAAAAGGAAAGCATGCACTGCTTTGCTTTAATAGTGGTGGTACATCTGGCATAAAAGTTTTGTCTTTATTTTGAATTAGACGTCTTCCAAAGATGGTACCGTAGACGGGGGTTATTTGCTCTAATTATATGATATTATTATTATTCTATGGGCAACAGATCATGGAGGCCAAAGTCCTCGCGCGATGTATTTCCCAATATTAGGATGTAAATCATTATTGAAATGATATAGCATTTCAATTTTTTTTCACTCTTTGGCAGCTTCCCTCTCCTCCCAGGAGAGAAAACAATTTTTTCAAGCGAATACTAATTATAATAACCAATAAAGCATTGCGACAAGATTTCATTTTCTTTTCCGTGCTGAAATGGTACATCCTGGGCCCTGTTTCATAATGAAAGCTAATAGTATTAGTTCATAGTACTAGTGTAGAAACTAGTGTGGTAATAATATTAATACTTATTTTTTTCATGATAGGGATGACTATTAGTGATATTACAGGAATTAAAAAATACTAAAGCACAAGTTACTATCGTATAAGACAGTTTAATTGAATTAAGATAAATCGACAAGACTAATAGTATTAGTTTGTACTTTATTATGAAACAGGGCCCTGATTGACAATGACTTGCCCCCCTTGATTCTCCCCAGCTTTATGTCGGCTCTTGAGTATTAGTGCCCTAAGTGTTCATTTATACTATAAATTCAAAAAAAAAAAAAAGAAAAGTGAAAAAAAAATTTAAATGACCCTGGATTTCGACCCATTATTAATGACGCAACCTCATCAATAATTAGTCACAAATCACAAAAAAATTTCTCCAATAAAGGCCGATGACCCAAGTCATAAAATAACACTCTATAATTTCAATGCATCAACACCTATTTTAAAGCTTTTCTTCTTAACAAACCATATTATCACTATTAATAACAAAGCCTGGTAAAGGTTGTTAGAGAATAAACTAAACTTAATGTGAGTAAAGGAATTATTTGAAATTGTGTTGTTATCAAAATTAACCACCTTCAAACAATTAATAAAAATAGATTAAATTAGTAAACTAATTAAGTATAACTTTTTGAAATAACCTGAATTATGTCTTTTTTGAAAAAATCATTACCCCAACCTGATATATCATCGATCCAAATTTAAAGCGGTATATCCACCAGTTTCTGAGATTGCAGATGTAAGGTTGTAGCTGATTTCTAATTTCGGTATGAATCAATTAATAATTTTGTATGATTAATTAATGACTCTACAGATTCAGTTGTGTAATAAAACATAAGACTGATGATGTAAATACACCTATTCAGATTATACCGAAGGTATCTTCCCGTTTCGCATTAGTGGTTAATCTATTGCTCTTAGTCTTTTGATATATCATTTTTCCTTTGGAAGTAAAAATTTCATTCTGTAGTATTTCAGTTACATTAGAGAGTTAAGATTGTTCGCACCTATTATTCAATAATATAAACACTGATTAAAAAGAATATAAATTATTGAATTTTTAGTTTATTATTTTACCAGAAAATATTCTGATTTTTTTAAATGTGAAATGATACAATTTTTTAACGAAAGGTAAAAAGTGGTGATGTCGGAAAAATCCGTATACGGTCAAAGAAAAACCTATTTAGTCTTAATGTTATTTATTCATCTTTTTTTATTGTTATACAAGGTAAATCAGCCATCTTTCAGCACGATACCATTTTTTCTGTTTCACTGCGGCTTCCTTTTTAAATTCTCTTTGAAATCAAAATAATCCAAATCTTCGAAAATATTAGTTAAAACAATCATCATTAAAAATTGTTAAAATTTAATTTACTACAAATAGTTAAACGGGAATTCTTGTTTAACCTTTTCTTTTTTTTTTGTAGTAAGGTTTAGTTACTTTTAACTACTTACCAAACACCACTTGCTATTTGATAATACTTTCCGTGTACGCAAGCAATTAGACATCTCTCATGAAGTCCTTGGATTTTTTTGCATTGTCATTCCCCTTCTAATAAATACATTTTGATTATTATGGAACTTAGCAACTTGTAGACTTTACCAAACGAATTTGCATTTTCTCTTCATTTCTGCTCGTTTATCGATGTGATATTTAAACGGTTATACTGTATGTTAATTATGCATTTTATGGTGCAGATAAATTAAATGAGTAAATTTCGATTTAATAACAAAACAATCCACGATGTATTAAAATTAAATCAAATTTTTCGACGGCCATTGTACAGTATTTTGCGCCATTGTTGAGCCCCCTGAGTGAGAAAGAAAAATTTCCCCATTCGAACAGAAAAAAGTTCTTTCATCAAGATACCAGTACACTCGTTAACAGTTTAGATGGTTAATATCGTGTTCGAATTACTGGATCATCTACCGTAATCTGTAGATTTGGCCTCCGTATCCTTTTTATTTCCAAATTTTAAAAAATGCCTCTTGGGACATTGTTTCACATCAAATGAGTAGTGCATAGCCCAAATAAGTGCCTGTTTTGAGGAACTTCTAAAATCATATTTTCTAATAGCTTTGAGTGTATCCACAAATTAAAAAAAAAAATTAACCCAAGAACTGTTTTCTTTTTCTAAGGACTTCTCGTATGTAATTTGGCCTATTAAGGAGGTTCCATAAGCTGTTTTGAAAATTTTTTAAAACAGCATGTTATTATTATTTGTATTTTGAGTTAATAATTGCTCTGCTAAAATCATAGTTTATATATCGAAGGAAGGAATGAGTGGACGAATCAGAAGGTATGCTGTCACGTGGTCAAGATTCTCCATGCCTTCCTCTAACCTTTTCTTCTAGGTTCGTTGAGGTCTTTGCCTTTTAGTAACAGTTAGCTGGCGAAATTACCTCAGTTCCTGGCCTCCGTAAAATTATTAATTATTGACATCTTCAGTCATTTATTTTTTCATTATTTATTTTATTGCTTCATTGAATGCTTAATATACCGCTATGGGTTTTAAATAATCCTTCGATTAATTAGGGTTTGTGTCTTCAGATTAAACTTTCAACTAACAAGCTGAAGGACAATAAGTTAATTTAGAATTAATTTAAGAGTTAATAAAATAATTAATTTTGAATATTCAACATTAAAATATAAATGGAGGATCAGACAGCTATGAGCTTGGTTTAGAAGGTTGTGGGTTAGAATCCCACCTGGCTGAGTAAGAATTTATTTTGCAGCAGTCTGCCATGAGTCAGGACCATGAAATGGGTGCCCTCAATGAGGTAAAATTCTGGTGGTCGAGCGTGATTGTAACCAAATCACCTCCTTGTACAACCTAGTTACAGTTGTGTACAAGTTGGTCTAGTTTCAGTGAAGCACGAAGCACTGCAAATCTGTACAAACAGATTTAATTTTAATATGCTGTATATCTATTTATGGAATATACGTATGTAAAAATGCTTAGAGCAAAACATCTTGTGTGTAAAGCGAGGATGCTTCAACTTAAAAATATATCATGTGTAAATAACAGAATGCTTACTGTTTATACAATTGGATTAGTATTATCTTCTAAATACTTAAGGAAGGGCTAAACCCGATTTTGTTTTTATAGCAGTAGAGATTAATAGTTGATTGAGGATATCCCTAAGCCAGATTATATATAATTGATATTATATATTATTTTAACGTAAGTATACAGTGGATGAGGATGTGTAAATTTCATGAACGAGTATATCGGTTATTGATCTCGAAAAACCGTTTTGATGAGAAGTAGTTTTGGGAACAAGTAACTGGTTCAGTGTTCAAACCGAAACTTATTTATTTATTCTATACATAGTAATTATATTGAGATAATAATCATTTGGAATTCTTGATCCAATCTAGTTTATTTCTGATAAGATTCAACCAATTAATGACAATTAAAATCGTAAAAACGTATCTAGAACGACCTATTTTAAAAATAGTAGTTTTCAGACTTTACCGTTTATGGTTATTTTAATTTAATGTTCTTAACATTTAATCTTATTTGTGTTATTTTAATGTAATAATATTTAAACTAATTTAAATTTTAATAATATTCAACTTCATTTTAAACATGAAAACAAAAGGATAGTTATTTTTGTATTAATGTAGCTAAAAGCTATTTTAAATTAATTAAAGTATTTACAAATTATTTATTATAAATAATTAGTATAAGGTTGCTGTAGTGTGACTTTTGGCGGTAGGGGTGGATAGAACATATGCTTACCTGTTTTAACATATCTTACTATGCCTCCTTCATGTAATAAATACTCAATGCTTATTATGTTTTGCTTAACATTAAGTATTTCCATGCTTATTTTTTTTTTAACTAACAATTTAATTTTTTATTGCCAAGTAAAAATCTAATTAAAAATCCTAATTTGATTTTTTTTTTCAATGTAAGCAATTTTGCCGACTGTGTGTTGTTGAAAAAGTCCTTCCTCGCATATATGTTAGGTATCATTAAGGATCGATTGTAAAGAATATGTGTGTTGCAAACTATTAAAATTTTATTTGTAATTAAGTCAATTTAATGAAACGCAAGGTGATGTGAAGGTTAAAACGTTTGTATCTCAATTATTCAGGTATGTTAACGAGCTGAATATATCATTTGTAATTTTCATCAGATTAATTGCTGAGATAATATTTTGAAACAGTCATCCAATTCGTTGTAAATAATTCACGTATATAGAGACTGATCTTGTGCAATTTTTTATTGTGTAGATTTTCTGTCTTTGTTTTTTTTTTCTTTGAACAGTCAGCTCGAATCCTTTCTCAGCATCGTATTCTATTTGGAAAATTCTTTAAATTTATATTAAATATAATATATACAAATATAACTGTGTTAATTTTTATATGTTAAGAAAAAAACAAAACAATTTTTATCTTATGTTTAAGGTTATGCACTTATAAAAAGTTTTCAAAAATTTGTATTTATTTTAAGTGTTGAGGTGTATCAAATTTTCTTTTTTTCTCGACCTTGCCTTTTTTTGTGTGACATTCAATTTTTAACAGATATGGGTTCCTCCTACAATTACGAAGTCTCGCCAGTTAATGGCTTTTAGTTTCATCATTTTAACGAGGCTAAAATATAAAATTATTGTTTATTAATTATTTAGTATAAACTGCTTAGACATCGGTTTATTATTGCGTAAGCTAACCATGTTATGTATGAGGACTCACAATAGTAGTATGGACTCATATGATATTTACTATATAACGTTCACGATATGTATTGTTGATACAGTCTTGTTTATAATAACGCGCATGTTTTTATTCGTGTTGTGGAATAAAAATAGTTCCTCTGAATACTGCTACGCAATATTCTGTCATTTTAAATGGATGGATTTTCGATATGATCGGCGGTTTTATAAACAGGTTTTATCTCCTTTTTACAGCTCTTCATATTGACTTTTTTTATCTTATCGTGAGTTGCATTAGAGTTGTGTTTGTTTTGGTTTGAAGTGTTTTTATCCGACTTAGTTAATAAAGTCCTATAAAGTCATATTCCGTGTTCATAGTATAAATACCATTCTGGCACAATAAATTTCATCATAGTAGCATTGTGCGATTTATGGTGGATTCTAGGCACAAACATTTTGTTGCTCATTTCTATTATATGGAGAGGGAGGGAATTATCTACAGGATACTACTCTATTATATCCATCGTGGGGGTCAAGTTTTTATTTCGTGGGATTGCCACAGAAATGAAAGTCGACCTCCCAGGCCATATTCGTACCATCACCGTTGCAGTTCCGTGTTTGCAAGGACCTTAACTCCCTCAGCTTTAGACGGCTCTTTATTGTTTTGTTATGCAATAAATACAATTCCGAGCACCGTAATATCTGATTATGCACTATTAAGTATTAGTTTAATTTTTATGCCAACCTCTCTTTTGCCCTTTCTCCTTTCTCGTCCTTCAATGAAAATCTTTTGGTGTTCCAAAGATTGTCGTAAGAAAATTTTATTTTATAGTTACGTACTTCACTTTATTTAGATAATGACAATGGGGGATTCTAATATCTGATAATCCTTTAAAAAAAAAAATTAAGATAATTTAATTAATATAAAAAGTTTTCTTGAGGAATTTAATTTGATATTGACATATTCCAAGAACTTTTTTTTTTTTTTAGATATTTACACACTTGTTATTATCTACCTACTTCAAACCAGGATTATTATATTGTATCACAAGGATCCTCTTATTCAAATATAAAATATAAATTTCATAATTGTGTTTTTGCTATTCCATCTCCTCGAAAACGCTACTTGTAGTTCACTAAATATAGGTATGCCATAGAAAAATGTTCACGCATTTATAAGTAATGAAAGGAATGTGACGAAGCTGGTACTAGACTAATTATACCTACACCAACCCCCAACTTTTTTATTAAATTTTGGTCAAATAGGTTCAACTAATTTGCCAAACTAACCTTTTTTGAAATATTTGTGTACCCACAGAAGCACGTTTATTTATGCATGGATAAACGAAAATAGTGTATAGAATTTCATTGATTTATAAGTTGACATACTTAACCCGCATAATTTTTGAAAATTTGATCGAAATCGATTTAACAGCTTGAACACTTTACTTATAGACAGACATCGAACCAAATTTGTTTATTTGACCTCTGAAACGTAAAATGCGTTTGAAAATTTTGGGTAGTGGGGAAGCAAAAAAAAATCAATACAATTATTTAATAATAATTTATATATATATGATAAACATTTTTATTGGTAAATTGACTACTTCTATTTCTGCTCTATAAGGTATGTTTTATTTTTTTCCACTCTGCTTGATTATATGGAATTTTTTAATGAAAATATGGAGACTATTTCTGTAAAATTAAAAACTATACAATCCATAAAAGCATATGTCTTCACATTTGCATATTTATCTCGAATTTTATAGACCTTATTTACGTATAAAAGAACATGATAGAATATCCACTGCTGAAAGTTGTCCCTTATATATAAAGTGAAAACCTATTTCGCACTGTATAGTTCGATTTTAATTTAGTTGAGGCTCCTCGGCCCTTGTGTCCAACCCCTTCCAACCTCCTGCTTTGTTCAGGCCAGGTCCCACCAATGTTCCTCCATTGTCCAATAACAATTGTAATTGACCGCTTATTATGATGCTCTGAGTGGCTTCTCATTGCCTCTCCATGGCCAGTTCATAAACAAGTCTTTGCTACTTCGATGTAGCCGTAGAGTTTTTCATTTCTGTAAATGACATTTCAAAAATATGCGTAATCAATAATTAGGTAATCCTGAGTGTTTTTCAGGATGTACAGTTAAATTCGAACCGTATAATTTCCATATTCAAAATTTTGAATTTTTTAAAAATAGCTACTCAATTATCCTTAACAAGAAGCCATTTTTCCGGTTGCAGCCATGAGCCAGAAACCGGCTTAATGTTTTCTTATTAGTTATCTATGCTTAATATATATCATGTAGGTTAGAATTTAAATACAAAATTAAATTTTTTTTTTTTTAGTAATCGTTTGGCAGTGGCGTTCTTTAGGAGTGTATACTGCCGTCCTTAATTAAATTATCATGTTTGGAAAGTTACAATTTTTTTTATTTAGTAATTTATTTAAAAGAAAATACCCAATCTATTTTTTAAAAACATATTCATTTATTAAAAAAAATTCTGAGGAATACCGGATTATTTTTTATCGCACATACTTTCCTAATGTCAGCCATTTATTTATATTTTTTTATTTATCCTACTTGCCGTATGGCACTAATGGCCAATGAGAGGGTAAACAATAAAAATTTAAAAAAATGCCCAAATATTGTACACAATCTTTTATTTTCAAAAATCTTTAAGTCTTTTTCCCTGTTACAAGTTTATTTGTTACTGAATCTTTTAAAGTTTGACTCGATGGCGAATTTTCACGTTTAATATTTTGAGTTAAATAGTTTTTGTGAACTATGTATGAAATTTTTTTGATGGTCGGGGAATTATCTGTTAATAGCGGAATTTGAATTAAAATAAATAGGTATTACATATTGAAAAAATAACAGCCTTAAACATAATATATTATGTAACTGTGCTTTTTCTTCAAAAGGAATTTTTCCTAAAATTGCAATTATTATTAATTTAAATAACTTAATATTAGTTCATAATTTCTTGAGTTACGTGGGATTGTAAGAGGTACTGATATCCCAGAATCGTTTTAACTAATCAAGGGTTTCTCCAAGATGACTAAAGAACTTGGGTTACATTGGAAATCGTTGTATAATGAGGAATTAATAGCAATTTCTTCGATATTATGCAACGAATACGTCTCTGCTATTAGTTTTATAAAATACTGTTTTAAGAAAATAACGACTTAGTTAAGTGGGTAACCAGCGCTTAGGGGAAGAGTTCAAATAACAGTTTTGTTACATTATCATGGGAATGTGTTGGTTGCTTACTTGTTAAGGTGGTTACTACATGTTATAGTTAAGTCAGTACTTGCTTACTCTACTAAATACTAAACATAACTCACAATTGAATCCCAGAGACGTATGTAGCGATCTGTTTCATTTACATTGGCCCGGGTCACGTTCTTAAGTGTCGTGAACTTTCCACATTTATGTAATACTATGCGATGTAATACGGTCCTCTTCTATTCGGCAATAGAAAAGGATGACACACCATCTACCTTTGGCACCGCACCACTGCACCATATCGTCTGTGATATTAGTGTGTATGGATATAGTACAAAAGAAAAAGTCGGTTATTTCACCCAATGTTTTATTACTTTAATGAAACCTATGTACAATTACTATTAAAAATTAATAAGTTTGCGAACTATAGTTAATATAAATAAAAAGTGGCTGCAGTTTCAAAACGAAAAAAAAAATTGTTCGTTTCCAGCTCTTTATTTTTAAAACTACCTACAACTCTAGAAAACCTAATAGAACATCCTTTAAAGTATATTAAATTTACTAAAATTTGAGCGTTTATAGAGCTGTTTACATTCAATAGTTCTCGTAAAATATAAGCAAATATATAAAAAATCAGTAGTTAGTGGATTAATTGTGGAAGATCTATACAACATCTAAGGAATCCTGGGACGTATAATATAACGAAACCCTCCACTCCTGTCCTCCATGCTTGCCTTACTTATCTGACTTTTTAAACAGACAATTATAACGAGTAGGTTGGTCGATGTACAACATGTCACAATCTCACAAGATGAGATCATAACACAAAAAGAAAAGGCGATCCTCCCCTGCCGGAACCGCCCCGCTAAGACCCCCGGGAAGCGACGGCCCTATATCACTTTTGAAATATTAGCTTAAAACGGAAAGAGAAAACTTTAAGATAGTTTAATCCAGTAATATTTAAAAAGCACCTGAAATTGAAAAACGGCATGAAATTATAATAGTTTTTGTGATATTTGCTAAAATAAATTGATTTATAGTTGTTCGGACAAACTTTTATATGAAGAAATCATATTCATATGTAAATATAATAACAACTGCCCTTACGATAAACGTCATAAAATATTTTATAGCGAATTAAACTAGCTTTAGTTTGAGTGATCCTAACATCTGTACGTCTCATTCTCAGATTAAGATTTTCCACAATAAATTCAATAAATACTTTTTTCAGCATATATTTCATGAAATGTTACTTTTTAAAAAATCTAGATCTCCGGAACTACTCAACGTAAACAGCTCTACTAAGGGCTCATGATTTAGCAAATTTACTCTAGTTTAAATAATGTTGTATTAAGTTTTCTAGTGTTGTAGGTAGTCTTAAAAATATGGAACTCCGAATGAAATTTATTTTTTTTACTTTTGAAATAGCCACCATTTTGTATTTCCCTAACTATGTTTGGCATAATCATCAATTTTTACTAGTAATTATAACTAGTTTTCATTAAGGTAATACAAAATTTGGGTAAAATAACTGGCATCTTTTTCACTGGGAATATTATATTTTCTTGTATAAAAATTTTTTGCTTTATTCAATGAAATCATGATTTGTAATATAGTCATACTATTAAATAAAAGAAACACTTCATTTTTTTCTTAAGTATGTATTATTTCAAAATATGACAAGGATTAATCATGTTAATTAATTCAGCTAATTGCTGACATGTTTTTGTTTACATTTGTGGATGATTAATTTCTTTATTATTTTATTGATTTATCTTAATTTATTTTCCAATGTAAACAACCACTCAGTCCACTCCTTTAGCATCATGTCACCTTTCAATTGTGATTGTTCCATAGACTTCTCTCAGTATATATTTTATTTGCGTTTTAAATACTATGTATTTATTACGGTTAATTTTTTTTTTTTATTCAGTTTTAAAACCTAAAATAAATCTTTTTTAATATGATTTTTAGAATTAAGATCAATCAGAGGTGTCCTCGAAACTTAAGACATAGAAGGTACTTTCGTCTGATAGGCCCCAAACTATCCAAATATTTCTAAAGTTTTTAAATATGATAAAGTAGATAATAAAAAAAAAAAAAACAGATTTTATTTTACACATTTTATAATTTAAAAAACAAAAACAAAAAACAAATAAACAGTTCTGTCAACACTGTTTAGAATTTTTGAAAATTTTGCTCGGTTTAAAGGTAAATTAGAATTGTTTAAACATTTTGTCCATTGTTCTTAGTTTCTATACGATCTGACGGTAAAAATACAGTACTACAAAAAACAATACAAAAAGGATTAGCAATTTTAAAATCTAAATACTTTTTAATTTTTTTAAGTAAGTACACCAATAATTTGTTAAGGCATTTAATAGATTTTTCCTTCCGTTAAATAATTTATTTATTCTGTTATCTTTTGAAGTTTTGCCGACTTCAAATCCCATCTCTAGACATCACTATAAACCATTTTTTGTATATTACTTAATACACGAAACATCATTTAGGTTTTATGTCTCTACATAAACCTTTTTTATAAAAATAGTCTTATTTTATGTATTAGGAGATGTCTAGGGGTATTGTCCGTGATGGACACAAATAACTAAAAATTATTTTATTAGTGCAAGCGTTTCTGCCAGAATTACAGGTTTTCATTAGAGATAAGCAAAAATATAAATTAATAATAATAATAATAATGAATGAAAGAGAGAACAGAATAGAAAAAAAAATTATGCATGTGGAAGTCAAGTAGGTAAATGTATCTAAAAAAATAAAAAATATTAAAAATTAAAATGATTAAAAAATCAGAAAAGAAAACATATAATTAATTTAATTAATTAACAGTAATTAAGGAATTCAATTTATTTATTATTAGAGTGCCTCGTTTTGTTTAGTGTACGATGCGCCTATCTGTCATGTTTAATATGAACGTTTATACTCTCTGTATACTATTAAAACCCGCTATTGAACACAACATAGAAAATTAAAGATGGGATATGCTGTATCGAGACGTAATTGTGTAATAATAATGAATAAGTATTCTAATGGAGAAAGCCTAAATTTTATTGGATATATTATTTTTAATTGCTCATTAGATACTCAAGGATTTTCTCCTTGGTTTGTACTTTTTACTACCGGCCTGCCCTACCCTATGAGGCATATCCATAAATAGCATTACTCTAGCTAGCTTAACTGGGGAGTTTTCCTCCTCTCTCTGAATTAAAGCAGTTGGTTGCAACTAATTTATGATGACGTGTGTTTGTGTGTATTTTGAACTTTGTTAAATTTTTTTTTATTAATTATTTATTTAATGTAATTTGCAACTGTACAAAAGTTAAATATGTAGTATGTTTCATATACACTTGAAAATCTTGGGAAGGAACCACCCATTGGTGGTACTTCAAACATTAATTTAAATTAGAAGGCCCCGTGGCCATCTTCTTTTCAGACGCCTCGGAGGATTATCAGGGATTGTTAACGATGAAAAATTAAGAATTAATGGGTTAGGATGGTTAAGGAGTTAGGAATGAAAAGACGCATATCTGTTTTGGGCCAAATCTGCAACGAATGGGATGTTAAGGTCTTTGTGAATGAGTTTATTTGTAACATAATAAGGAGCATCAAGGATTTTACGTAGGATTTTGGATTGTAACGATTGGATGCGGGAAGAATTTGATGGTTTGGAGGAGCCTCAGAGCTCAATTCCATATGTCCAAATTGGTCTGATTATACTAGTGTATACTAATTTTTTGTAGTGAATGGGAAGTTTAGAGCGTTTGTCAAGTCAGTGTTGTAGCAATCGGAATCTACGAGCAGTTTCTTGTCGTTTCAGTCTTGTGTGTGGATTCCAAGTAAGTCTCTTGTCAAGATGGAGTCCTAAGTATCGAATCTGTTCAACAGGCATTAGTGGTGTATTTAGAAAGGATACTGTAGGACAGGAGGGCAGAGGTTTACGACGGAGAGTAAAGGTGACCTGGTGGGATTTGTCAGGATTTATTTTGATTCTCCAGTTTTTACACCATTCTTCAATAGATGTTATGTGTGCCTGTAGTGTTTGTGATGCATTAGTTGGGTCGTTGTTTACAGAAAGTATACATGTGTCATCAGCGTATGTTGTTAGGACTGTGTTAGGGTTGGTTGGGATGTCAGCTGTATAAACCGTATAAAGAAAAGATACTACCTTGAGGAACACCGGCGGACTGAGAAAAGAGAGATGAGTAGGCTAAGTTATGATTTACTGTAAAGGTTCTATCAGTGAGGTAGGAGCGGATTCATTAAATGTTTAAAAAAAAATCATTTTTTTAATCCGATTTAGTCCTAGCTTCCTATATTATCCTCAAGATATAACACTTACAGTACAAGAGACCAAGAGGAGAAAAAAGGCAATTATTTCACCCCAATTTTTTATTACTTTAATGATAACTATGTATAATTACTAGCCAAAATTTATGAGTCTGCCAAGTATAGGTAGGGGAAATAAAAAATGGTGGCTGTTTCAAAGCGATAAAATTTTTTTTTTCATTCGGAGCTCTATATCTTAAAAACTACCAACAACACTAGAAAATCTAAGAGAACGTCATTTAAAGAATAGTAAATTCGCTAAAATATTAGCCCTAAAAGAGCTATTTACGACCAATAGTTCTCGAGATATAGCTTTTTAAAAAGCAAAATTTCTGAAAAATGTACTGAAAGAGTAGGAGTTAGTTAATTTATTTTGAAAAATCTATATCTCAGGAACTATGTGACGTACAGATGTCTATTAGAACTCAAATTAAAGCTAGTTTAATGGACTATAAAGAAGTTTATTACCTTAACCTTCGTAGGAATAGTAGTTTTCATGATATTTGCTAAAATAAATTGTTTGTTTGTTTGTTAGTTTTGAAAGGGGGTTTAACAGCCTGGTCATCAACGCCCGTTGGTTGTAGGCTTTGGTAAGGCCTAGTTGTTTTAGTCATAGCTTTGGTATGGTGTACTGATCCGCACCAATTATAATTAAATTTGTAGCAATTATAATTGGCTAAAATAAATTGATTTATAGTTGCTCGGACAATAAGTTAGATTTACAAAAAACTTTATTTCAGAAACCAAAGGACGTACAGATGTCTGCCAGCGCTCGAACTAAAGCTCGTTAAATTTACTACAAAATAGTTAATTATGTTTATCTTTGTAGGAGTAGTTGTTTTTATGATATTTGACAAAATAAACTCACAGAATGTTAATTTATAGTTGTTCGTATAAAATGTTGGATTTTTGAAAAATTATATCTCTAGATCCATTAGCACATATATCTGCCAATACTCAAAATAAAGGAAATTTAACTTACTATAAAGTAGACGAATGAAAAATTTTTTTTTTTTATCGCTTTGAAAAAGCCACCATTTTTTATTTTCCCTACCTATACTTGGCAGACATCAATTTTGACTAGTAATTATACATAGTTTTCGTTAAAGTAATCAGAAATTGGGGTGAGATAACTGTCTTTTTTTTCTTCCCGGCTCTAGTACTATTATATCATTTTCTATTACAACTTATAAATTTTATTACCATAACATTTTATTACGTGAACATTCGACGTTACGTTAGTAAGAAGATTATTACTGTAGTTTATTTGCTCTTTTGTTTAATGCTTAAAAAAACCTTTCAAATTGCTCAACACCATATTGACGGAAAAATCGCATGACCTTAATTACATCATCAGAAGATACCATAACCTGTACCCCAAGGTGCCGTTATCCCGGACGTCATTTCACAGCCGATGAGAGAGACAAGCTGAAAAGATTGCTGATGAAGGATTGCTCAGCGAATCCATTGATAGCAGCCACCGGTCGAGGCCTTACCGGTGAAACGCTTTCTAAATTAAACAAAACGTTCCTTCACAAAAAAAAGCAGACTGTCGCTGAAGGAACAAAACCCCTCCGCCAACGCTAGCTGCCTTGTCGTGCTCATGAATACAGAGTCGGGGAGTTTTACTTTTAACTTTTTCAGATTCCGAAATAAATATTAGATATCGATCATCGTACGTCTCCAACGTTATCTTATAGGTAATGTTAAATTAATTAACTTTCACATACAGGTATTTTCTTTATAAGACAAATATTTTACAAAAACATTATATTAAACATTGAAAGCCGTCGAAGGTAACAGAAGATGACTAATACTATTAATAAAAAGCCTGTTTGTCAAACGTTTGTTTCAGGTAGAACTAACGGGCACGTGGACGCATGTTTTTCCGTTTCACGAGATGAATTAATATTTTTATGCCAAAATATTTACCAACTATTTAAATCAAAATGTTTTTTTGTTTTTTTTTAATTTCACTTAACTCACAGAATGAGCCATTCTGTCGACTGGAAGACCATCTTCGTAAAATAATTATTGAATTGACAATTAACATTGAATAAATGCATACAAAATTTAAATTTTATTAAACAGTTATATTCTTATATTTCTACCAGACGTTTGTTTTCAAGAAAAATTGTAATGAAAAATGTTAAAATTTCACATCGATTTATGCACTGTCAATTGAAGTGCTCATTTATAAATTAGTAAAGGAAAATATTTCCACAGTGAATAATATAAAAATATATGTTCTGAAACGAGCAAGGAATAATTTCATCTCAAATTATTGAGTATTTATAAAATTGAATATTTTGTAATGGGCGCACCGCACCAGACTTTTTAAATGCATGTAACTGCAATTAGTAGCAGTGATGAGCAAGCATTAGCTATAGTTAAAACTAATAGCTAAAATTGTCATGAATACTATATTTATTCATCAATGGTTCATTCATGACGTAATGGTCGTAACCATGACAATTTTTAGCTATTAGTTTTAACTTTAGCTTATTTTTGCCCATCTCTACTTGCCATTGAGGTCAACACATGCAATGAGAAATTTTTTTTATTGTTATATTCATAATGTTTTCAAAAATTTTCATTTCACAACTTAAGGCCAGGGCACTGCATCTCTCTAGAAGAGTAATAAGATACTCTAGAACTAATTGAGAAATCGGTAGAGCGTTTGATTTTTATTGCTAAATGAAAATATATATATATATATATATATATAGATTAACAGGAATAAAATATAATATAAAATAACAGGAAAAAATGGTTGGTGTAAGAACAACAATTGGTATAGAGAATTGTAATCTACACCTCTATATGTACAAAAAACAACAGTTAAGTTAAATGTTATTTTAATTAGTAAAGAATGGTTATAGTGTCCTTTATGATGACTAACTGAATTCTATTCTATCTAATTGTATGAAATATTATTTTAATTCATTTATTGCTATTTACAACTGTACAATATAATAAATTTAGAAAATTTTATCTCAGTTGAAATGGAGCATTGGTAGCTTAAATTGCTTTTATCTTTTGGAAAATTCCATTTCCATTATCTGCACCAAAAGCAATGAGGAAAGTAAAAGCAGTAGAGAGAAAAGCTTTTCCTCTTTCATATTTGGTGTTTGTTTTTTAGCTCTGATGATAAGTGTCAAGTAATGGCGCAAAAAGTTCATTAAGGATATTATCGAAAAATGTAAAAATCTAAGTCTCTTAAGTACAAGATTGATTGATAGAATGTTCTATTATTATCAATAATAATAACAATGTTACCGCGCTAACAGTGGAAAAGAACTTCAAACCCACAGGTTTTACTCATGGCTACAGTTTGACATAAAAAATCGGTCATAACCTGATTCGAAGCCGGGTCCTAGCGAGCCACCGCGCTTTCATTTTATTATTATTATTATTTATTTATATTCTTTTTATTTGTTTACTAAATTTTGTATTTTTGCTTTTTGTTCTTGAGAACTAAAGTCTATTTTTTTTATTTTCTACATTATTATTCTGAAGGAGGTCTTTGATTTAATTAAGAATATTATTGTTATTTAACAAATAAATAACCAATCAACATATCAACTGTTGATCAGGAATAATTCCTTATCAGCACAGAAAAAAAGTTTATCATAGAGAGCACATCTCACATCAACAGCCAAAAAGGAACTAACTGAAAAGAGACGATAGTTTTGACGCCAAGATTTTTTAGTATTTACTCTTAATTTAGTCTGCTAAAGCAGTATATAGAAGTATATGTTAAATCCTTCAGAATCTACTTACGCTAATATGTATGACTTTATGTAATGATGTGGTGAGCCCTTCAGTATCTGAAAGACTAATTATCTATACTCAATCTATATATTTGCATTATCGAATTGATAAAAATTTAGCTTTAAAAATAAATGTTTAATACAATTAATTTATAACAAATAAACTATGAAATGATTAGATTAATAACATGAAACTTTAAGAAGATAAATATTCATTTTCGGTAATAAAAGTTGTAATATAAATATGTAGCATACAGCCGTTCACCTTTGAAAAGCAAAGAGTTTATAAAAAAAAATGATATTTAACATAGAAAGTCTTAGTAGATAATAGAGTATGACGAAGAACTCATAATTCAAAGATCTCCGCATAAACTAATTTGACAGGCGCAAGTGCAGTGCTTTCTTTCTTTTCGCCAGTCTGATAACTGTCATGTCATTATTTTTATTAAATAATTATTTAATTTTATTTAACTTATAAATAAAACTTTCAGGTGATCGGATAACTAACTTTAAAAAATCTTTTTTAGTTTTTTTTTTCAATATATATTCTATAACAATTAAGTATTAAATTTTGTAAAATAATTAATAAGTAAATTGTAAAATTTAAATTTTATTAAACTGTTATATTTCTATTATGTTTTTAAAAAAAAAAATTTTTTTTCTGTGAAATATATTATTATATAGTAATAACTTTTCTGGAAACTTGAATATTGAAATTTGAGTTTGAACTCTGTTAACTGAAAAACTCATAAAATTCTCGTTACTGCTCTCTATTTTATGATTTTCTGAAATCGAATGATTCGGTATTTTTTTTTTTTTTTTTAAGGCATCGTGATTGTGCAGTTTGATCGATAGCTGTTCCACTGAACCGTAGAAAGTTACTACAGTTGTTTTTAATTCGCTAGTTTTTTATCTGGTTAGTTACATCTTTAATTTGAGCTTTTTACCTTACATAATTCAGCCCGTACTCCTTGCCAAAGCCGCCTTCTAAACGTGATGCTTCGGGCCCCTGCCCGGGCATGAGGTAATTAAGAACCTCTGGGGATGAGGATGTGTGGATAGAGAATGATAACGGATAGAGCACACGAAGGAGAAAGTTCACTAGAAAGCCGGCTACCTAGCTAATGCCCATACCTTCCCCTAATGCCTCAGTAATCACTCCACCGTTTGTTATCTTCACCCCTAAGGTAATTTATAATACATCAAACATCTTCGAGTCTACTTATGTCCTCTTATGACGATTTATATTGCTCTTCGTTAATCATCTCGGGCAACCTACTTGCGCGCCGCGCCGCGTCGTCTGAGACTCGAGTAGTCGTGAGGAAATTCGTTTTAGACCCCTCTATCGTCTTCCTCTAGAGCAACGATTTTCAAAGAGAGTGCCCCAATCATATGCCAGGGATGTTGCATACGAATGCTATATTTTCAAAATACTGAGAATACTAAATTTCTGAAACATTACTTATGGACGATTGGTCTAGTACGTGATAGTCTTTTTTTGGCCTTTTTTTACATAGAGCCTTCTTCTTCTTTTGCTTCATCCTATAGTGCCCACTCAGTGTAGGGAAGCGTTCAGCCACTGGTTCCAACTATCTCTATCAGCAGCTTGGTTCCTGGCCCGACGAAGATCCTTCCCTCATAGTCTGCAAAGCCTGTCGACATACTCCAGGTAGGACAACCTTGGTCGTCTACGAGACCTTCTGTCATCCGTAATCTCCATCATCTTTGGGGGGTCCCTTTGTTCCTCTATTCCAACGACCTGGCCGAACCATTTCCACTGCCGTGTCTGCAGAACCTCCTTCACTGAAGCAATCCCCAGTTCCTTGCGTATCCTCTCATTTCGGACACGATCTCTCCTTGTCTTCCCCACCGTTCTTCGCAGAAACAAAGAAGTTGCCACTGTTTTATAATTCATACAAGATTCATTTCAGATAATCTAAAGATAGTTTTGATCTTCTATTTTCTATTATTATTATATTATTTTTTATTAACAACAGAGATTTTGTAAATCACATTAGTACTTGGGCATAATTAATGAAATATTTTTCTGTATAAATTTGTTGAAATAATTTTATTATATTTCATCCCCTGTACATTTCTGCTCTGAAAGCCCATAAATCATATAACACATAACTGAAGGCTTTATTACTACGTGATGTTATGTTTTGACTCATTTTATTTTATTTTTTTATTGTCTTGGATATTTCTTTCAAATCCATTTTCTCTTCCATTTTCTTTCCCTTTGGAAACCTTTGATAACATTGGTACAATCGACTCTTCTGTACAATGGGTTGAAAACCTTTTAATTTCTTTTGGAACATAGTAAATATTTTAATTATAATCATGTAATATCTATTGTAAGAAAATGAGAGGCCATATAAAGTAGATTGTAGGAAGATAGTTCGGCTGGCGGTCAATAAAGGCAAAAAATGGTAAAAAAAAACAAACTAATGCTAACCAACGTTTCACCTCACATTACAGGCCTTTGTTAGAGCTTAATGAAAACAAAATACAAGCATTGTAAGATGTTACACGAAAATTATAATACATATATAAGGAGAGGTAGAAATTATACCAACAATTTTTAAAAGAATGAGGCAAATTAAGTTTGGAAAATAAAAATATAGATGAATGGAGAACGAATTAATAATAGTTATAGCCATGTGTGATAGAATTGGAACTAGAGTAATTAATAATAAAATATAATTTATTGTTGATTGTTGAAAATAATCTTTATTTTATCCTGATCTTATATTTACTATATAGTTTAGGTTTTACATTATGTTACATTATGTGTTATGTCTAGTGCATTAATGGATAATGCATAGTGTGTATAATGTAGTTACATTGTATGTTAATTATGTATTTATAGAATTCTCAAGTTTTGTTCACCGCTTTGATTTTGAACACTAAAATCAATTTCCCTTGAAGATAATTTTCTTCTTTTTTTTTCAAGATTTTACAAACTTTAATGCAATATAAATTCCATTGTATTGCTTGGTAGTTAAGTTGTTAAATTAATTACTGTTATTGTAAGTAACTTGTCATTTAATATATCTTTATTTTTTTTTCAGGTAAGAAATTCTCCTTTGTTTCTGCACGGTTTACGGGTATGTAGCTTTTCCTGTTGATTACTCGGTTTTTCCTTTTTTTTATAATATTCTTACTAAAAGATAACTTAAGATATTATTTCAAAAAATAATTTTTACGCTATAAAGGTTTAGCTTTAAAATTAGTGTTACTTGTTTTCAAACTTGTTATTGAAATTCATTCTTTTTTTAAAGTTAAAATTTAAAATATATTTTAAATTTTAAAAACAATATCTATCCTCTTTGACGTAATATATGTTCTTGTGTTTATTATTTGATGAGCATGTACTGTTTTTTGATCAATCGTTATAGAATTGATTTGGTGGGACGTAACTCTCAAATGTCATTTTTTTTTCAATAATTCATTGAGTGATATCTGCTTTATAGAGGCTAAGTTTAGAGTTTGCACTTTGATAGAACAGAATTTTTTTGCTTTTTGCCAGGCTTGAACCTGTGGTGGATAGTTAAGATTTTATTGTCTTACCTATCTTTTTTTTTTTTTAGATTAATATAAATTAATTCTAATCGATCTTAATTAATCAGAAATGTAAAACAACAGTAATGGAATTATGACTATTTTATGTCTGTTCTCCATAAATTACTTTTGATTTTTAATTTATTTATTGATATTTACCAACTGTATTTAAAATATATGCAATAATTAAATTTTATGTTAATTATATGGCATAATCCATCAATGTGGAGAATCTAGTATTGATATTACTTCAGAACATTCCTAGAGGAGATATCGAGGCCATTTTCTTTTCAGTCGCCTTGGATGATTATCAGGTAATGAAGGAGAAGCAAGATTAGAAACAAATAAGCTCGGGTGGTTGGGAAATTTATCATGGACGGATAGGTATCTTTTGCCGTCCAAATTGGCAAAATATGGAACATTAAATTCCTGATGACTTGACTTTGTGACTAAATAAAGAGCATTAAGGAAGTTTTAAAGGATTTTGGATTGTAAGGATTGTATACCAGAGGACTTCGATGGTTTAATGATGCCCCAAAGCTTAACTACGTTAGTTCAGATAGGCCTTATTATAGTTCTATTAATGAGTCATTTGTAATTAGTTGGAAGTTAAAATTGTCTAGTAAATGCTGTGTAATAATCGGAATCGACTAGCAATCCTGTCTTGTATCACGATTCCAAGTTATTAAGTCTATTCGATAGGAGTTAGTAGAAATGACTTTAAACTTCTTTTTACGTTGGTAGTGAATTGTACTATTCGAAGAGTTATAGTTACATTTTGTTTGTTAGGTTCTATGAATATTTTTTTATATATCAACGGGACATGCTTTCCTACGAGAATTCTTATCTTAACCAAGATGTGAAAGATATTTGCTCTTACATATCCGTATAAATACGTTTGAGATTCATTGGTGCTTATTTAAATACTGCTGTTCTTGAACATAATTTTTTATTAAATTTAAATTTTATTCAAGTGAACTCAGAAAGAATTAAAGATTATGGGAATAAATAAATTTTTATCTATGTTAGTAAATGCATTGTTAAATAAATTATTTTTATCTTTAAAACATATTTATATCTTTTTTCATATTATATGTTTTTTTTTCATATAGTAATATTACTTTTTTTGTTTTTTCCGCTCAAAGTTTTCATATTATTCCTTATTTCTAGAGATTTCCATTCGAAAGTAGACCTTCGAAGACGTCTGTAGAAAGTAATAATTGAAATTTTTTTTCTATACCCCTCGCTAGCCCGCCTTAACTAGTCATTAGCAAAGAATGAGGCCCGCACAATGGATGACATTTCCACCTCCACGTTTCTAAGTTCCACGTTTACCTCTACCACTTTCGCAAATGTTTATCGATATGAGATAAGTACACTTTTGGAATACTAATGAGCCTGGATGTATTTAGAGATAATATTAAGGCAGTAAATCAGCTGTTCTCAAACTTTTTAAAACTCAGCACCCTTTTTGAGCTGTGCATAAAATTCCTGAGACCATCTTTGGGCTACAAATATTTCGCGGCACCCTTGTCCAGTTAACAAATAATAAAAATTTTGGCACAATTAACAATATACTTATTGAGGTTAAATATGTAGGAAAAGAATGCACTATATATTCGCTATTTTTTTTTCCTTTTATTATTTTGTAAAATTTTGAGTGTAAGTGGCATGCGCTTGATGCATCCCAGGGTGCACTTTGGGTACCACTGCTGCTGGCTATAGTTATCTGTCTGTTGTCACATTTGTGTTAGGGCATCATGCATCAGACCGGAATTAGTCCCTTATAAATTTGATCGGGTTTAAACATCTATTTTCACTTATGCATGAACATAAATGTATTTCCCTTTGAACACCAGAATTTAGAAAACAGCTCGTCTGATTTGGGCCAAATTTGGAGAAAAGTCCAAGATTGGTGTAAAATGGGTTTTAGTATTAATTTAAACAGATTAAATCTGTAATACATGAGAAAAACTTTCTCAACGGCTTTTCCTGTAGGTGTTATTCTGAAACGACAAATCACTACTCATGAAATATAGATATTTATTATCTATAACAATAATGATAATTATTATCAATCTAAGATAATTATCTACACAGAAAAAATCCAGAAAATTCAGTCTCCACAGAAGAAACTTTGAGAATGCATAGGAAGATGATGGTCAGGGAGTGGTTAGGAATGAACACAGTAATGAAATTTATTGTGTAATTCCGCACAAATTGAACAGTTAAACACAAGTTTCGAGCTGAATTTGAGGTCTTCATAAGGCCTGAAAAAACAGATAACAACCTTAATTAAAGACAAAGAAATATAAAGAAAATAATAATAATAATAATAATAATAAACCAACTTGGAAATATACAAAACAATAAATCAAGAAGATAGTAGTAGATTGATAATAATGACATAACATAATGGAAGGTGTGGAAGAAAGTTTAAATGATGAGTAAGAGGTTAAAAATACTAAATATTGTAATTAATGTATAAAAATAATGAAAAAAATTCAGAAACAACATAATGAAATGAAAGAAAACCATATAAATGATATAATGGGCAAGAATGAAAATTAGATATGCTGCATTAGATAAAAGATACAGTAATATAGATGGGTAGTAATTAATGAGCTAAAGAAATATAGTGTCAAGTATCCTCGTAATATGTAATGGTTAGTAACAAGGAAGCGGAAGAGTGATTTTACGTGTAAACAAGAACAAAACGGACAGTTAATATCGAAGAAAACAGAGAAATAAAAACTAAATGGTAAAAAGGAAAGATCGATGTTACAGATGAGAGATTACAAAACAGAAAAAATGGGAGAAATAAGAATAAAGAAGCATACTACGATTCTCCCCAGTTGGCGAGAGAATGGCGGGTTGTCTACTGACTTCTCTATCGTTCTTAAAGATAAATATTTTTTGTATTAATATTTCATATATGTTTGTATTAGAAAATTACATATTCCTGATTGTATATTAATATCTATTTGCAGAAGAGTTGTATTAGTATTGTTTTATGGATCAGTTGATAATCACCTTGGAGTTATTCTGAAATAACGAGTAAGTTGGGGTTTCGTAAATATTTAACCCGTCGTTGCTCACTGCCGGAGAATTTCTCTCACGTTAATTGTTTTTCGGGTATGGAAGCTGCTAGAGGGAGACTGTGGTTCCATTTTCCTGGATTCTGTAGTTCGCTGTTTCTTTCTTCTATACCTTGCCCTCTCCACAACTCTAGCAGCTCTGGGTAAGCGTCCAGCACTTTTTCCCCGACAATATACCCTTCTCACGAGACATCTCAAGCACGTCTGAGGCTACTATAAAAATATTCAAGCTGTGAGTATTTTTATCATGTGGGCCAAGTGTATTTAATCCACAAAAATGTTTTTTCCTCGAGGGAAAAATTAGAAAAACCAGGGAAACGTATGCTTGAAGAGGCAGGAACTTCATCAGTTACGTATTTACTATGAATTGTATTTCGATACTATAAGTGTATGTTAAAGTGGTCTTTATTACAAAAATTTGTCTTTTCGTGTTTCCACTTCAACGCTGCGCTGTATGCTACTATTTTTTGTAAATTTCTGCGTTATATTCAGGTATTCTAAACCAAAAAGATTTGTCACCAGTGTAAAAAATCGATATGTCCCTGGCATACGGTGTTCACTTGCACCAATTGTGCACCCGAGATTTCTTCACACTGAGCATTTTTTTTTTTAAAGATTTTTGTTCAATGCTCCTTATTTTGTTACTAATAAAACCATCCATAAAGACCTAAATGTTCCTTATGTAACCGATCTAGCCCGAACCCGATATTATTCCTTCCATAATAAACTCCCTAACCACCCAAACCCACTAGTTTCTACCCTTGCTTCCTCTTCCATTCCTGGCAATCCTCCGAGGCGCCTGAAAAGAAGATGGCCTCGTGATCTTATATTGTAAACTGTTTTTAGAGTTCTACTACTGGGTAGTTTCTCTTCATCCTGTATCATATCATTATGTCATTATGATCAAATTTACTTGTTGTATGTTTTTATACAGTTGTAAATATCAATAAATAAATTTAAAAAAAAAATTGTGTTATGTTCTTATGATATGTTATATTTAATAACTTCTTCTGTCTCAAAATATTATATTATGTTTATTACAATTTTATAATTATGTTTGTTTTTTAATTTTTTAAAACTTGTTTGCTCTTATATCAAAATATTTTTATACTTTTTTTATGCTTAAATAAACCTAATCTAAATTAAAATTTTATATTTTGAAAATTACGTTGAAGAGTTCTAAATAAGAAATGTGAGAAAAAGTCTCACGTGCGGCCACCCATGTTAAAATCGAGCTAGCGACCGATGACTGGTATAAATAGATAATATTGCTAAACAAAATAATGAAAACAAAGCCTGCCTTCACGTTTGTAGGCCAGGACCCTCTACACTGTGTTGAAACCACCCCTTACTTACGTGCCTTGCAATTACCATTCAGGAAACGCCGGTAATTTTACGTTCCAAAAAATCTATTAAGTAAACAACGAGCCGGGGAACTGTTAAACTAACAGACTGCGTGACTGCCTTCTAGGAAGGCACGGCCTCATGAAAGGTGTAGTTAAGCCGAGGCGAAATCCCGCCAAAAAAAGGGTGGTGATTTTGGCCTTAGCTCTAGCTATGTACTTTCTATCCCCGATTTGATTACCCCAGCTCTGTTACCGAAGATTCGGCTTATGTAACCTTCTACATCTCCTTTATATAGATTTTTTTTTTAGTCCTGGAATATTTAAAATTAAGATTAAAATACAAAATAACATAGCTGTAACTTAAACTATTTAAAATTATGTGTTGTTTATTATATTTAATAAATAATTCTTGTTGTTTCTTTAAGATAGTTTAATTTAAGGTGGTTATCTTTGCTCTTGTAACCAAATGGATGATTTGGTTATTTACTTCTTGTAACCAAATAAATGATTTGCTTATTGAATTTTTATGCGATTAATATATGAAGTAATTAAAAGTGCTGAAAAAATGATAAATCATAATTGTCAGGAATGGAAGAGGAAGCAAGGTTAGAAACTAATGTGTTTGAGTGATTAGGAAGTGTATAATGAAAGGATTGATACATAATTCGGTCTAGACGGTTACATAAGGAACATTTAGGTCTTTATGGATGATTTTATTTGTGACAATGGAAAGAGCATTGAGGATTTTACAAAGGATTTTGGATTATAAGAATTGGATACGAGAGGAATTCGAAGGTTTAGTGGAGTCCAAAGCTCAACTCCGTATTTGCAGACTGATCTTATTATTGTCATGAAGTATTTTGTAATAAATTGGAAGTTTAGACCGTTTGTCTAGTAAGTGCTGAAATATTCGGAATCGATGTGCAGTTTATTGTCTTTTCAGTCTTGTGTGAGGATTCCAAGTTAGTCGTCAAGATGTAGTCCTAGGTAGTGGAGAGTTTGGGATGCAATCATTGGGTTATTATTAATTGCGAGCACACGCCTCATCGAAATACGTGGTGCAGATAGTGTTAGGTTTGGTTGGGATGTCATCTGTATTGATGGTAAAGAGGATGGGACCGAGATGCTACCTTGAGGAACACCAGCGGATTAAGAATAGAGGTATGAGCAGGAACCATTGTGGTTATAAAAGTTTAAGATAATTTTTGTTAATTAACATAATTTACTTGGAGAGTATCCCCTGTCCTTATAACGAATAACGAATTTATAATTCTAATAATAAACGATATAATAATAAACGAGTTATAATTAATAACGAATTATACCATTGTTCATTTAATTGTTCTATTTGTTGCTCAAATTGTATAACTGTATTTACGTTTAATCTTTAGTTCATTTTATTATTTTATTACTTAGTTCATTGTTATTAATCCACCTTTTATGTAATATAGAATATTAGTGCTCATATGTAAAATATATTATTATACGGTGCTCATATGTAAAATATATTATTACACGGTGCTCATATGTAAATTAAAATATTTCACGGTGATCACTAAAAACGCTTTTATGTAATAAAGAGATAATTGTTGTCAATGAAAACCATTATATAATGACAATTCATGATGATTTATGATGTATAAATCAAATTCGTTCCAGGATAAATATTCTTATGGTTTTGATGCACTCAATGTTTTTGTTAATATTCCCATTGTCGCTCAAGTCTATGGAGA
Organism: Halyomorpha halys; assembly: GCF_000696795.3. NCBI lineage: Eukaryota > Metazoa > Arthropoda > Insecta > Hemiptera > Pentatomidae > Halyomorpha > Halyomorpha halys. The sequence goes on along the minus strand of NW_027108761.1, from coordinate 1,713,146 downwards.
GATGTTGAGGAACCCTATTATGAATCCTTTCTATCAGCAAACATCTTCAAATATGTCTCTTATTCACAGTTATAATTACTTTATAGTAGCTATTATAATAGTAATATATATTATTATAGCTATTGTAATTAGTGAAACATCTGAAAAAAAAACCATTATTATGTATTTGAAATACTCCCTAAATTTTTGAGTAGACTTTCATTACTGTTAGAGAGCCCTACTAGTTTTGGGAGAGTCCTTGGAGGGATAACAGAAATAAACCTCTATTTAAGGTAATTTCTTTGGAACACGTACATTTCATAATAAAACCAAAATTTTTTGTGAGTTCTATTCAAGCAAAGCAGCTAAAACTATTACTAAACATCATTTTGCACAATTCATTCAAAAATAATTTAAGGCTTATAATTGGAATTTCTTTAAACATTTTTAAGATGGAAGAGTAAAAAAAAAAAAGTTTGAATTCCTCAAGCTTATCTCGTAACGAAATGATATGACTTGTAAAATTATTCTAAACCCCCTTCTTAATATTAATGTTGTAGTGGTAAAGCATCATTTTGTATTTCCGCCATAGGTAGATCTAAAAGTTTGTTTTCGTTTATTCAGCAACCTTGTGATTAGGTATGTTTGTTCTATCAGTAATTCAGGGTTTGTGTATGCTTAACATGAACATTTCAAGCATACACAAACACTCGGAAACAATACACCTAGGTTCTGAATCACTTAATGGATTGAACCTCCGGTTTTTCTATGGACCTATGTTTCTTTTTGTAATTATCGATTATTATTTCGATTTAAGAGTTGGCAGAGTGACCTTGACAATTGACAGTATAAGATTTCCCGGTGACTAGGCCGATGATGCCGAGGAAAATCTTAGCGGCTCCCGGCTCCCGCTTTTCACTGTTGCTCCATTGTCTACACTTTCACCCCTCCATCTGTCGAAATGGAAAGCGCCTTTTTCTTAACTCGAATCTTAGGAACCTATTCCTTTTTTTCGTTTTTCTTCTTCGGCAAAACCCTCTCGGAATGAAAGCGAAGCTCCCTAAAACTGCCGGATCGGGATTTTGAGAAGAGAAATCAGGAGCATTTTCCCTACTTTTTTTTAGGTATCTAAATAGTTGTAATAGTTGTGTGCAGGTTCTTTTTCCTCTCGTGGGATACTAGTTTGGTCTATGTTGTTAGGTATCCGTTTGTGCATTAGAAATCCGGAGTTGGTTTCAAATCTTTTATAGTTGACTTGGTGGCTACGAATTGTGCAAGTATATCCAGATTAAAAAATAAGTAATACCTAATTCTACACCCTTTCCAAGAAGAACCAACACATTTACGAAATCTGAAAAATGTTCCATCCACTTCAAGAAACAATTCCGTTTTTTATTATTTTCGTATCGATACTTCATAAAACAACAGTTAAAAGCAGTCAAATGTAATATGCTTTTCAAATTAGTACTTTTTAGATAATTGTAAATTTTATCTCATATGTTTAATCTTTGCACAAGAGTTTTGACTTTTTTTAACACCCTTCCCTAAAGGAGAAAATGTTTTATCTCATTCCTTAGGGTATAAATGAAAAAACAAAAACAACAACAAAACCTTGTTGAACACTATTTTTTTTCCTCAATAATCTGATAAAATTATTGCGTAATTTACTTTTACATTAGTTTTGTAATATGTAATAATACTTTTAATTGATTTTTAATTACTATTTTGTTTAAAGAAAGTTGAAAATCTAAAATAATTTGACGAGGAGACTCAAGACCACAAATGAGCAGGGATTCCTGGTGCAAAGTATACCCGATTTCGAGTAAGGAAGATCAATAATTATGACATATTCTTCTTTTGTAATAAGATAGAATTAGAATAACTTTAAGATTTCACTTACGTGTGAGAAAAAGCAAGTTAGAAATAAAAGTTGAGTCATGTTGTTATATAAATAACTTACGATTATTTTTACATTGAACTTTACAATCAACTATCGGAACGTAAAGTTTTCCTTTTTCCAACCAGAGCCCTGTTTCATAATAAGGTACAAACTAATACTATTAGTCTTGTAGATTTATTTTAATTCAATTACACAGACTTGTACAATAGTAACTTGTACTTTAGTACTTTTTTATTCCTGTAATATCACTAATAGTCATCCCTATCGTGAAAAAAATAAGTGTTAGTATTATTACCACACTAATTTCTACACTTGTTCTATGAACTAATCTATGAACTTAGCTTTCATTATGAAACAGGGCCCAGGTATCTCACATCTTTCCCACCACTGGTGTGCCACACGCAGCAATGTTGTCTTAAGGAGCAGAGTATCTCACTTCTATTGTGCCTTTAATTTTTTTTCCCTTACCTATGTGTGGAATATTTAAAATTAAGGTTTTACGGAAATGTACGTTTTGCGGCTCAATTGCTTGGGAAATGACCTCCGTGTCTGTAAATAGCCTTGGGCTAAAGCGTAAAGTTGTACTTAGATGACATAACTTATTTAGGGCGAGTGTATGCCTGTTACTTTTTTGTTAAAATCGTCCCATCGGAGCTCGTTAAATCAAAACAGATATTAAATATCATATAGGTCTTATTCTTATTAAAATACTCTGACTGGCTATTAAAAAATAAAATAAAATTTATTATAGCAATATTAAAATTTCTAATAGTGAATCTGTTTTAAATCTCCGAAAGGTTGGCATAAATCCCTTCAGTTTGTCCATCACTGTTCTGTTATCGTATAAGAAAAATAAATGCATATATAAGAATGCGCAGTCAAAAGGTAAAAGATATCAAATTTTCAGGAGATCAAAAACAAAGTTCAAAAAATTATGTAAAATCTAATTATTGATATTTTTTATAAAACAATATATTAGTAAGTCTTTCTGAAGCATGAAGACCTTATTACCAACCAGTAGCTCTGAATTGGTGCTATAATACGACATAATACTCAAAAAGTGACTTATGGTCGGCGCATCAAAAATATATAAACCTAATAAAATTTGTAGATACCATAAAAGATCAAAAATCAATAGGTTAAAATAATTTTAAAATTTATATTTAAATTATTAGGTTGTTCTTTATTTATTCATTAGTGTTATATTTTGTATTTTACTTTTCTTTTTCTTTTTTTACCTTTATTTATTCTCATCTTATTTCCTTAGTTTTTGTCTCTTAGTGTGTACAATTTTTGTTTTTTATGTCTTTTATTAATACTTTTATATTTTTGCGGGTTATTACGTTCGTTCATTTTAGATCTGCTACTATATGTTATTTCTCTTTTATATATACGTATTGCTGTGTCTTGTTTTTATTTGTTTTTGTTAATTTTTATATACTTTTTCACTCATATTTACATCATTTTCCTTAGTTTATTTTATTGTCATCTTATTATCTTACATTGTCAACATATTTTTAGTTGTTTTGTATCTTTTTTAGCTCTGATGAAGCCCTGCAAAAGTGGGGCGAAACGTCTGCTAATAAATCGTGGAAAACTTGTTTTTATTCCTTTTTGATATTATTTTCTCAATTATACATAGTACTCCCGTGTTATAAATTTATCTTAGTTTTTTTAACGCAGAAATATAGTGTTAAATTATATTTTAAAATAATTTATTGTCCTTATTGCCGTACAAGACTTTATCTTCAGGGTGTGTCAATCTTCGAAATAAATAATTATCAAGTCAGCAGAGAGATATTATGGTAATATCCCCTCCAGAATTGGATGGACGTTTAGTCTTGTGCTGTCCGACCTTGCTGACACCGTTTCGGAGAGACGTACCTGATGTCCATCACGTACTCCTCTTCAGCCGCGGAAAATTTACTGGGGAAAACCTTTCCCGCAACAGCTTCTCTGTTCTGCGATAACTATTGGAGGAGAGTGCACGTATGTCATTTTTTTTTTATGCCATGATGTGCTCAAGGAAGATTAAAATACGAATAGTTTTAATAATAATAATAATAAGTTAATCTAGCTCCATGATCCCATTGTTGGACCTTGTGTGACCACATATCAAGTCCAATCTGTCTCCAATTTCATTTTTTTTTTTTTAAGTAACATTCTTTAACATTAGAACGTTTCTCAGTACGTTTATTTGTTCCCATTCCTCTTTAATTACCGTTAACGACTTAAAATGGAATTAATCTGGAAAATGTTTTTTGTATTTTCTTTTAAAGCAATTACTTTTAAAATAACTTTTTACAGATTCCACTGATATTAAAGAGTTTTTTTAATCTGTTCCAAGGCTTTTCACACCTTGATGAAAGGTTGTTATTATTGATCTTTATGTAATTGAATTACAAACATTTATTTGCGAAACATCATATAAATGTAATATAACATATTGTTTAATTCAATATACATATATTGTGGCAGTTGAACAATTGTAAGTAGTGTTTTAATAACTATGCAAGTAGAGTAATAAAAAATATGACTTTTGGTTATTTCCAAGAATTTATATAAACAAAAAATTGTTGGAGTTTGGATAAGAGCTGTACGAAAATTAGTTAATAATAAAAGTATAATTAAACATTTTATTTATGACAGTTTAGTCGTAGTTCATTCAACCAAGTACATTCGGATAGAATTATTAATTATATACAGTTTCAAATTACTTCTGAAAAAAAAATCTCTGTTTTTGTTACCTAATTTATGTAGATGAGTCTTCATAATACACCAATAAATTATATACTATCATAGAATACCATATACAATATGTAAGCCGTTATGAGTTAAAGTAGTGTAAGTTATAAAAATTAATTTTCATGAAATTTATTATTTAATTAATTACTGGATTAATTAACCTCAAATGCTTTTAAACAGTTACATATGATTGTGAATGACCAGTTTGAACAGAAAAAAAAAATTCGGTTATCCCTTACTCCAAAGACTGTATAGAACTACCTACGTTTTACTTTTCTTAAAATACAAAGTTTGGTTTACAAACTGCTTTGTATTGTAATACCACAGACTCACTACACATGATAAATCATACTAATGATATGAGAAAGCACCCTTACTAAAAATCTACTACATAAGAAATTATATATTTTGTACCAAAAATAACATATAAAATTATAGCAATACATAGCACGATTATGAATTACGTATAATATAGCAAAAATAATATTACATATCGATAAATTATGTGATTTAATTTAGCAGAAATAATAAAACTGAAATAAATTATGCGATTTAATTTAGCAGAAATAATTAAACTGGGATAAATTATGCAATACAATACAGGTGTAACGCAACGATAATTTATTTCATAAAATATAGAACAAATAATATTACACAATGAAAAGTTTATTTAATTTAGTGAAAATAATCCAATATAATATAGGCAAAATCATTTCACACAGTAGTATAAGCTAGAGAATGACAAAATGGGTTAAGTTCTTTTAAACAGCTGTCGGCGAACCACAGGTGGGACCCGAGAACTTTAGGGGTGGGTCTTTGGAAGTTCTGGTAACATATATTCTTTGAGGACTTATTAGGGGTATTCATGATCTTTAGTTTAACATGTTAAAGCGTGTTAAATGGGAAAACTTATGTTAAATGGAGAAATATTTCCTTCTTTTACCATGTTATAACGATAAAACATTTAACATGGTTGATAGTCTGTAACTAGATCTGTTAAATGGAGAATGACGTCACGAAACTGACCAGCTGAGCTTGTCATCGTTTCATTTGTGTTAGATTACTTACTCGTAGTTTGTGTTTTTTTCTTTTGTCTTGTGTATTGGACTTTTTAAAAAAATATAATCAGAAGCCAAACTTTTACACTTCTACTTTTTACTCACTTTAGGCATGTTGTAATAAATTACTTTAATCAAAACTTAGAAATAACAATAACATGAAGTTTAGGAAGGAAAGGTTACTAAACAAGTTGCTCAGAAAATCCGCTAGTAGCTCTAATGCATTTATCATTTAACATGACTTTAAATAGGGCTCACAATCCTATACTTATAACATTTAACAAGGTAAAACATTTTACATTTAACACAATATCATAAATACCCCTATTGTTCGATTTTTTTTTTATTCTTATCATTCCTGATGTTTGAGTTTTATGGTTCAAACAGGTAGATAATTCTCTTTTATGCACTTTTAGCCAGCCTCAATTCCTGGGAGGACCCAATTCGCTAGTGGGGTGGTCCGCAAACTTCTGAGGGTTGGAGACTACTGTGTCGAAAATGTTGAAATAAGCATGGTTCTTTGCTGTGATTCGAAAAGGTTGTGGATTTAATGACTAATCTGGGGAGGGCGATAAATATAGTATAAGTCGGAATTTTAAAATCTTAATCTATGTCTACCAGTGTCTGATTTATTCCACATTTCTACCACCCTCCTGCAATTATAAGCTACGAAATATAATTATTAAACTTACCCTATTGATAGCTTAATTATTAAGCATATTGTGTGTTATAAATTGTAATAATTGTCCTATTCCTACTTTTGTTGAATAGTTATTTGAAAATTATTCTGGGTTTTAGTTGGATTTTAATGTCCATCCTTCTTTCGAAGATAATATCTGAAAGAACTTCTGGTCGATAAATGAAGATATTATTATGGATACTAGTTGTAACTTATGATGAGGAGCTGTGCCTTAGCGGTTGGTCTGTTTCTTAAGAAATGCTCAGCGGACTGAAGCTGTCCCGAATCTGGTTTCGCAAGGCTTCTTTTTGTTCAGTTTTTCATCAGAGTTTCCTAAACGTCTGCTTTTCGCTGTTTCATGTTGCTGTGTCCATATCGTTTAGCGTTGGAACTATTCTTGAGATTTCGTTACTCGTTCATGGTATGCTGAAAAACATGGAAAGTTTCCATTACCTTCATAAATATTTATATTTAATTTTACTCGTGTATATATTTATACTATAATGCTCTCCTAGGTAAGGTCATATCCTGTAGTTCTGTTTTTAAATAACAATGAGGTTTTGATGGTTGGCCGTACATTAATAAGTGGAGAAGATCGTTGGAAGAGCGGTCAGCCAATAACAAAAAAATATTTATTTGTGCCGACCTGAATTTCAGATCTTCGTCAGGGCAAAAAACAAAAAAAGAGATAACAACCATAATTCAGAGAAACATAAAAATTAAAGGAAATAATGACTAAAAAATTTGGAAATATACATAAAAATGAATTCAAACAAAATAGTTGATTGATAACCATGAAATATGAAATATAATATTATAGAGGTAAGAAGATTTGTATTAGATAAGAATGTAATTAGTGTCTAAAAAATTGAAAAACAATTTGAATCATCAAGATAGAAAAATTAAATATAGGATACAATGTCTTAGTACCTTATATATATAAATAACAAGGTGATAAGAAAGGGACAAGGGGCAAGAAAGTTTTATAGATGAGTAAAAATTTAAAACTTTTTAGTTATATAGATGAGTAGAAAAATTAGTTTAATTAAGAATAAAGCGTATGAAAATACAATATTTTAAAAAAGGAACAAGGAAGAAGAAGAAATATGAAGAATGGGAAATGAAGCAAGTAAGCAGAGATTTTGGCTGGTTAAATTGTAGGATGTGTCTGTAGAGCTTTCGAACTTTTATCTCTGAAAAGTTGAACTGAATTCGATGAAATAAATTTTGTTAATTTTTAAGTAGTTGACTAGTGCTTCAGTATCAACAATTACTGCACCAACTCTCTCAGCAGTTTCCAATCACATGAATTCATTTATTTTAATGAAAATTTAAAAAAAACAATTATTTTAATAAATTAATAAGTATTGTGAAATTAACAAGTATAGATAACTTGACAAGTTTAAAAAGATCCATTTCGTGCGCTTGTGCTAGTTTGATAGCAAAAGGCATTATCCCCTCACTAACTTACACCTCATGGCTAAGAGATAGAAAGCCTGTTAAAGAAAAATATTTTTAGGTCAATAATAATATTATTAGATTTCCTTAATTTTAGCTACCATGAATGATAGAATATCTCTCCAACTCAATCTTATTACAGTTGCCATTTAGTCTGAAAGTTATGTCCAATTTTTTCTGTTTGTTATCAAGCAATAGTTGACAATAGATTGATATGGAGGTGGGGGGGGGGGAGGTATAGTCAGCAAAGACACTCAAATAAACAAAACATATTTATTTGTACCAACGTTTCGACCTGAAGCTCAGGCTGAAAAACAAAATGATATAACAGCCTTAATTCAAAGAAACACAAAAATAATAATAAACGAACTTGGAAATATACGTAAAAATAAATTAAGTAGATATTGATTAGAGATAAAATATAATATTACAGAGGTAAGAATTATACAAAATAAACCATAAACAAATATTTTTAAAATGACAGTTTACTTATTGCTTACTGGTTAATATATTTATCATTATTTTATATGTTAGATCTTATGGACTAGTACGCACAATTAAAAGAATATAACAAAAAAACCATAGTGTTATTATGAAAATTCAAGACAGGCCTTCGGCTATGCAGAAGGAAACCGATTCTCCCTCCTTGACAGTATCTCATCACCTAATAGTAAAAGAGCCGGGAAGAAAAAAAAGGCTGCTATCTCACCCCAATTTTTGATTACTTTAATGAAAACTATGTATAATTAATAGTAAAAAAAATGAGTCTGCCAAGTATACGTAGGGGGAATAAAAACTGGCGGCTTTTTCAAAACCATAAAAAACGCTAATTTTTCATTCGGAGCTCTATATCTTAAAACTACCAACAGTACTAGAAAATCTTAGAGAACATTATTTAAAGAAGAGTAAATTTGCTGAAATATTAGCCCTAAAAGAGCTATTTACGTCCAATAGTTCACGAGATACAGCTTTTTAAAAAGCAAAATTTCTTAAGAATCTACTGAAAGATTAGTAGTTGTTTAATTTATTTTGAGAAATCTATATCTCAGGAACTATGTGACGTACAGATGTCTATTAGCACTCAAATTAAAGCTAGAATAATGGACTATAAAGAAGTTCATGACCTTTTCATGATATTTGCTAAAACTTCATTTCAGAAACCATTTGACGTACTGATGTTTGCCAGCGCTCAAATTAAAGCTAGTTAAATTTACTATAAAATAGGTAATAATTTTTATTTTAGTAGGATTAGTAGTTTTATGTTATTTGACAAAATAAACTCATAAAATGTTCTTGTTGTTCGAATAAAATGTTGGATTTTTGAAAAAAATATATCTCTAGATCCATAACACTCACATATGTCTGCCAACACTCAAAATAAAGGATATTTAACTTACTATAATAAAGTAGTTTATGACACTTATCTTCGTAGCGATTGTAGTTTTTATGATATTCACATATGAATATAAATTTAAATAAAACAACTATAAATCAATTTATATTAGCAAATTTCATGAAAACTATAACTCCTACGAAGATAAACATCATAAACTACTTTATAGCTCATTAAACTAGCTTTAATTTGAGTGCTAATAGACATCTGTACGTCACATGGTTTTTGAGATATAGATTTTTCAAAATAAATTCTCTAACTACTGATCTTTTAGTACGTCCCATACAACATTTTTATGAAATGTTGCTTTTTAAAAAGCTATATCTCGAGAACTATTTAACGTAAATAACTCTTTTAGGGCTCATATTTTAGCAAATTTGCTCATCTTTAAATGACGTTCTCTTGGTTTTTCTTTTGTTGTTCCTACTTTTTAAGATATAGAGCTCCGAATGAAAAATTAATTTTTTTTATCGCTTTCTAACAGCCGCCATTTTTTATTCCCCCTACCTATACTTGGCAGACTCATCAATTTTGACTATTAATTATGCATAGTTTTCATTAATGTAATCAAAAATTGTGGTGTGATAACTGCCTTTTTTCTCCTCTTGGGCTTTTGTCCTTTAAGTTCCGTCTACACGGTTCTTTTTCAAGTATTTAAGCTATACCTAGTTATTCATTCAAAGCGTATTGTAATAACTAATTTTAATTACAATTTTTATATATTTTATTTAATTTTGGTTAATCACTGAGATTTTAAGTAGATTAAATACCAGAATCAAAAGGTTTTTAAAGCAAAAAGAAACTTGGTAGATTTTAAAGACAATTTTTTTGTTTAAATATGAGCATTTCTATGTTGTAAATTGTTCTGATATTGAAGACATTATATAATATAATTCAGTTTAAAAAAGCTAAGCTTCCTTAATTCATCAAAATTGTTAAATCAGTCCCCAGTTATGACATAGCAGATGTCGCCATGTTTTTTAGTCGAACGCCAATCAATAGCTTTATCCAGCTGTGTCGTGTGCCGGTGATAACAATATTAAATTATTTTATATGGTTTCCTTCTTACGTAGTAGATGGTGATTTTTCTCTTCTTGCATAAGAGCCTTAATTTAGGGTAAGTTATTACCGTATAATGAATGTTCAGTCTTATATTTGCTTTTCTACGCTTGGTAATTTGCCGTTTTATCGTTAATTGGGTAAATTACAATAACCTACCTTTCTAAAGCTTGTGCTTTTTGTGAAGATGAATTTCATTTCTTCCATTTTTACTTTCCTTACCGCATACGTAAGGAGAGTGTAGTAATTAAATCTAATTTTCTAAGTGCAGTTTTGATAGAGTAAAAAATGCTTTAAACATGTAGACCTTGTTTACATGTTGGCATGATTAACATCTCAGCGGCAATGATAGACGTTTGCAAAGAGAGTGTGTGAAATGGGTTTGCCACTGTCGAAATTATTATCAACATTTTTATTTCTTTAGTATATTTCTTTTAAATCTATTTTTAATTATAATTCATTTAAAGTTCCATTATTTTACATTTGTTTTAGTGGCAAACCCATTTGAAACCTCTCGCCATATGATCAATTACAATAAATTTAATTAGGAAGAACTTGTGTTGTTATCTAAAAAAACTGTAAATTATAAATGTTTTGTTATATATGTAAGTGTAAATATTGTTCTATTGACGAATAAAGAACGTAATTATTGTTACATATATATCTTTATCGTTACACACGAACACGCTTTAAAACCTATTATGTTTTTTTTTCTTTATTTTTTGAGATTTTTGCTCATGATGCTTTTATGGCACTCTGTGCGCAATAGTGACCGCACGATTAGCAAGTCTTACTATAAATTATTGCACTAAACTGATTCTAACAATTTTGTTGAAACTTACCTAAGTTCTTCTCCTTGTAGCCTATTAACCTTTATTATATACCGGATAAAGCAGAAAAGAATTTTATTTTAATAACTTCATTGAAATTTACAACTGTATATTACATAATACATTTAGTAAATATGGTTTTAGTTAAAATGGAGTGTTACAGGCGTGTAGAGCAACTACCCGTTGGTAGCACTCTAATGACATTTTACATTAACTGGTCTCGTGGCCATCTTCTTTTCAGGCGCCTCGGAGGATTGTCAGAAATGGAAGAGGATGCAAGGTTAGAAACTAGGGGGTTTGAGTGGTTAGGGAGTTTGTAATGGAAGGAGTGATAGAAAAGAATTATGAATACAATTGAACTTATTTTCTATTAATATTATATAGTAAAATAATCTTCATCTTATATTTTTGTCTATAGACTGCTGTCTAATTCCGTGTTTTAAACTATTTTATATTTTCAATTCATTGTTATGTATAATTCCAAATTTGTTAATCTACTATTTATTTTTATTTTTATGTTTCTATGAATGATTGTTGTTGTCTCTTTGGTTTTATAGCCCTGATGAAAATCTGAAAATCAGGTCGAAACGTCGGAACGAATAAATATTTTTTTGTTTTTTTACTGACCTCAGCCCTCGACCACCTTCTCCACTTATTTATTTACGGTCAACTACCTACTCCTCATACATTCTATAGAAAACAACGTATAGGGTCCATGTATATACTTTTTGAAGATAATCTAATTCATAAGGTAAAGAAAAAGCAAAAATTAAAATCGGACCATTCTTTACGAGGATAGTATTTGACTTGTCGTAACCATATTTTACTTTATACCCATATTTTTAAGAGTATTTTCTGTAGGTTGAATGAAACCTATTCACTTTCATATACTTTTTTGAATAGTTCATCATTATTGTTGCAAGCTTACTAGTTTGGTAATAATGTTGGATAGCCATGCCTCAAGATATTAATAATAATAAAGTTCTCACCATTTCATAGAGTGCGTAAATCACATTGGTGCCACATAAAGCTGCTCGTTAAAATTTCCTTAGGGCTTAAAGGATGCTGCGAAATTCACAACGGAAGTGCAAGCGTTAGTTGTAAAACATAAATTTCATAGTTCTGTATATTTCTTCTTACTTCCTGTTGAATAATTCGTCAGGTGAAGGTTTCAGAGGGATTAAAGTGAAGCAAACTCTGCTATGTATTTAAATATTATACTCCATTTAAACGGAGTAAATATGTTATAAGTTATATAAGAATAATTAAATGTTATTAAATTCCCTAAATTATTTGATGATTTGATTTAATTCATTCAGTTAATTTTATAAACAGTGCCTCTCTCCCTGTTAGATAAGGATTCTTTTATCAACCTATTGTTCATCATATATCGATTCTTTAGAAATTTAGATTTCAACATTCAACATAGTTATATAGGGTCCTGTGGTGGACCAAGAATAGGGTAAAATATATTGTCACAATGCTAAATTGAAATAATAATTTTTATTTCATTTTATGCAGACACTAACCCTCTATTCCAGACTTAACACCAACAGGACTCCCACAATGGCTAACACACATAAACAGTCTCAGACTTGAATGAGTACTACTAAGTGATAAGACAACTAGTGAGCCAATTTCTTTCGTTTTATTTTTACAGCGAATTAAAACTCACTTTTCCAAAAGGTGTAATAGTCAAATTGCTGAACTCGTATGAATAAAATCCACTTCCTTTCACTTGAATAGGATAAAATCATCTTAAATGTATTTGCAGAGCTATTATTTTATCAATAAATTATTTATTTATTAATTTATGAGACATTTACAAAATTTATTAGACACATTTACCACCACATTATTCTGCATATCATTCTTTCTATATTCTCTATAATAATACTTTGGAAATGAAAAAGATTTCTGGCCTTACCCTGGTCTTCTTACTGTACAAGTATACTAATAGTACAAGAGCTGGAAAGGAAAAAAAAGACAGTTATCTCACCCCAATTTTTGATTACTTTAATGAAAACTAGATATAATTACTAGTCAAAATTGAATTGAACTTTAATTTTTCATTCAGAGCTCAAAAACTATAAATCAATTTATTTTAGCAAATTTCATGTAAACTATTACTCCTACGAAGATGAACATTATAGACTACTTTAAAGCTCATTAAACTAGCTTTAATTTGATTGGAAATAGACATCTGTATGTCAAATGGTTTTTGAAATATAAATTTTTCAAGATAAATTCACGGACTACTGATATTTAAGTACGTCCCATTCTACATTTTTCCGAAACGTTGTTTTTTAAAAAGCTATATCTCGAAAAATATTTAACGTAAATAACTCTATTAGGGCTCATATTTTAGCAAATTTACTCTTCTTTAAATGACGTTCTCTTAGGTTTTCTTGTGTTGTTCCTACTTTTTAAGATATAGAGCTCCGAATGATTTTTTTTCTTTGAAACAGGCGCCATTTTTTATTCCCCCTCCCTATACTCTGCAGACTCATCAGTTTTGGCTAGTAATTATACATAGTTTTCTTTAAAGTTGGGGTGAGATAACTGCCTTTTTTCTCCTCTTGGGTTCTTGTACTATAAATTCTCTCCCAGAGTCCCCTCCCAAAAACTAAATGGATCCACTTCTCTTTAGTTGACGGAGTGTCAGTTTGTTCCCTTTTTGCTGATTACCTTTCACCTTGTACATAGCCACCTGCTAGTGCTTAAGTGAGAAAAAAGTTAACCACCCCTTAATAAGTTGATTGATTGTTAATAAGTCGACCAGTTTCGGTCATTCCAAAATTAGACCATTTACCTCCTTTTTCCTGTCCGTTGGCACTCGAGTACTCAGCTGAGAAAAAGAAACTCGATGCAAGTAATAGCGGCAATTTCCTTGGGAGGAGACTTGACACCATAACGACTCTATAAGTGAGCCCGTCCTTCGATCCCCGTCAGGTTAGTGTCATATTTTCCCCACAGTTTTGAGTTGAGAAATCATTGTGGCACTTAAGTAAATGAGATGCTATTTCCCAAAATACCCCAGAGATAGTTTGGCTCAGATTGATTAATGTCAGCTTTTCAGCAGGTTATGTTTTTGCCGGCTCATGAAGCTGTACAGGATAGCTCAGACTATCTTATCTTGTAAGAAGACAGAAAATATCTTGGGAAAGTGTTCACCGATTATGAAACATCTTCTGGAATGTTGGAAGTGCCAAGAATCGAAAATATAGATCATTTAATAAGTTGGGGGGCAGTTTTTAATCCGGACTTCCCACGCTCCGCGTTAGCTTTTCGAAAGTGCTAAAATAATTTACTGTATATAACGTGAATAAATCATTTGCTCGGGAGCAAACCTTATTAAGGAAGTAGTTATTGAAGATATGTAACACTTATCGCTAGCGATTTCTATCTTCGGTGGTTGTCATGATGAAATAAAGAATCCCATGAACTTAGTTTTTTCTTTACTCTCTAGCTTCTGTATTCGTTTCTTATGTATTCGTTTCTTATGTATTCGTGTTTATTTTATATATATAAAACAAACAATTTGTTTATTTATCATTTTAATAATAATAATTCATTCTATTTGCTTTAACCCTCTTCTTGGCAGCCAGTAACAAAATTAAAAACATTTTTTTTCTTTCTGGTCATTTTGGTTGTAATAAACAGTATTTAGGGAAAAAAAAGTGGTGCATCTTTATTTCTACCACTGAACCACCGATGCCGTGGTATTATAATATATTTCGCCAGCCGGAATAGCCCCTCCCTATTCCTAGTACGCTTACGGCAGACTCATGCCATCATTGAAGACACCGCCTTCAACGGACCCGCCAATTTATCTTATAATGCCACTCTGGCAAACCAAGATCAATATTTGCCTGCATATATACATCCATTTTTATTGTATATATTTATATTATTTGTGTATGTTTATTTTTCTTGGAGGTCAGAAAAAAATAAATAAATAAGCATCTTTATTTAAATTGAATTTTATAAAAAAAGTTCTCCCTTACTAAAGTATTGTTTTATTTTATTTATTGCATTATTGAAGTTTTTTGCTTTAAAAGAAATAAGAATAATATTTTTAAGTAGTATGCCCGTACCATGCCCGTACCATGCCCGTACCATCTTAGGTCATTTGCCTTGATCTTTTCGTTTCTGATATATTTATAATCATCCTCTTGTGAATTTTCTCATTCCTAATTCTATCCAGACACGGAGACATCTAGTACAAAGGTGTTCATTACCCACGTTTCTGAAGCGTATATCATGACTTCATTATGGCTGTGTAAATAAATAAGTTTCCTAACTTAACATTCGTTTTCTTGTGTCATAATAAATTTTAATATAAATTTTTGCTCAATTATTTCGGTTTTAGGTATACAGGAACAAGGTTATATCAAATTCGTCAATAAAGTTTATTGTCCTTCAAAAAATGGAACAACTTCCAATTTTCCGGTAGCAAGGCTTGACGTTGTCCCTGAAGACATAACAAAGTTCTTAAAAGTTCCAACCGGGAATAGTGCTCCGTCGTTTGGGTATAGTTGCTGTTTTAACATTTCGGTGAAGGTGCTTATGACTAATTAATTCACCACGTGAAATTTTATCATTTAATTTATTCCAATTTTGACATTTCGATTACTATTTACCAAACTGAATCGAGCTCGCATCTTTATGTCATTTTATGAAAATTGGTCCATTTACTAGACTTGGTCACATTTTCACCCTAGAAATTTATTTAACTTGGTGATTAGACCATGCTACTGATATTGATTTAAGCCAGGCCAAGAATAACTTGACGTGCTGTATTATAGACTGATTATACTAAAAATAATTATATATCTATAAACATGAAAGATAAATATAACTAATAATATTATAAAAAATTTATAGGACATAAGCTAATAAATACAAATTTTTTAAAATTTTTAAAAATTTAATGTAATACTTACATGACAGATAGATATTAAATTAAATCATATGATAAATTACTTCATAAAAATAAAAAGTTGCCTTATAATTACATTTTCGTTAGTACAAAAATGAGTTTCAAATTATTTTATTTCTCAGTGCTTGAGTGTTTACGTTAGAAATATTGATTAGTTAGAAGTATTGATGGATTCGAAATATCATGGAATAAAAAAATATTGATTATTTTTTTTCAATCTTGCTTTTTATTACTATTTTATATCAAATATTATGAAATAATATTATAAAATACCCTAGGTTGTTAAGTCCAAATTCGTTAGTTGAGTACCGGATTTAATTATTTTTTGAGTGAGTTTGACGTAAGCTTTGTTCGATGTTAAGTTGTGGTAAGAAAAACAAAATATTAATATGAAGTACTGTATTAAGTATTTTTAAATTACACCGCAATATTTTTATTGTAATTAAAGTCTTCTTAAAATTTCTTTATTTGTAAATTTTTCATTTAATAATTGGAATCCTGATGTGTTTTGAAAATTTACATAAATTAAAAGGCAGGAATTTAACATTATTCTCTTTTCTTGTATAATCTAATTTAATAAATTTTGTAAAATATTTTGTGACAAATACTTCATTATTTATCTTCAGTCCTAATTACTCCTCTCTTGCTTGATTTACCTGTATCAACCCAGTTCCTCGGACTTAAAGCCTAGGGCTTTTGGTTCTGGCGTAAGGGCTCTTGCGATGGCCGTGCCCAATGCGCCGTGCAAGTTGGCCAAGCTCGAGATTTCACGGGGAGCGAATTGTGCACGCTGTTGTGTAAACGATCAACCGTTAGCAACAGATGGTTAAGAAATAAACCGACAAATCAGTCAACCTCCTTCTCCGTCCTTCCCCCGTTCAACCCTGATACCTCCACGTCCTCGCAATTTGCGATGAGTCCCAGGTTTCGGCAATCCCTTAATGGCTGCTAGAGGTTTAGTTAGGAAGCAATGTTTATCCAAGATTGACTCTCTTAAGATAATATATTTTGCTTGAGAAATCTCATATAGAGGAACTTTGTTCTTGTTGATAATAAGCAATGTTGTGAGAAGCATGTCATCAATATCTGGCAAATAATAATATTGTTGAAAGGCGCTTTGTAACATCTAAAGATTTTTACTAGGCCTAATGAAAGCTGTTCCAAGAAGAAAATTATTTTAGGAATCATTTGGATGTCTATTGTTAGAACTTATGTAGCTGTTTTGCTTGAATCGTGACACTCCTACTCTGGCTGTATAGGTCCTCAAGGAAGGACATTTGAAATTTTGGTTTGGACCAAAAAAATTTTGGTTTTCATTTGAAATGGATATGTTCCTTAAAAAACAGGGGGGGGGGTGTTCTTTCTTCATTATGGTCCCTCTATAGACAGTCCTAAAGCTTGTAATATTTTCAAAAACTAACCACAGTCCATGGCACAATCTGGATATGTGAAATGCATAATCAGTTTTTTTTTGTCATGTTAATTAAATAGCATAATATGACGCAAATGCCACACGCAATTCATATATTAAACAGTTAATAACAATAAAAATGCTATAATAAAACAATTCAATCTATGTAACTGCCTTGTACTTTACAAAACTATTGCTTAACATTGTGAATGTATAAATGTTGGGAGAGAGTTTGTATAATCGTTATTCTAGTTTATCAATCATTGTTATGAGAATTTTAATTGTTGTAGTAATTATGACTAGTGTTGTAAAAATAATTCGTGAGAGTGTAACCTGTTTCAAAACGTTCAACTCAGTCTCTCGAAAGTTACCTTCCCGGCCGTTCGCCTTGATCCGACAGTGCAAGTCAGCGCGATGACAGTGCCCTGTCAATACTAGCATAGGACATGTGTTGGCTTTCAGTTCCCGACTCGGAGTGTTTAACCTTTAGAAGAGCGAGGTACCCACATATGGCCTCCTCCTGCCCAGTTCCTGTCCTCAATGGTATACATCCCCAGGTTTCCTCTGCAGTCATGTCGGAACGGTTTAGAAAACTCTTACTTTGCCTTTTTCAGTAATTTGTTGTTGTAAGAAGAGTACCGTTTTTTCTTCTTTCGAGGAAATATCATCTCTCAGTGTTTTGAAAGATTTATATTTCCGGTTAATATAAAGTTAAGATTATTACTTTCCATTTACCCGTAACAGGTACCGTTGATGATCTAATATCATGTGCAATCTCTCATGTTTCTCCTATATTTTAGTGGAGCGTTTTCAGGTCAATCTGGACTCTAAATCTTTGGGTTCGTAACGCCATTTTGACCAACGAAACTCAGGAAAAAAACAATCCCGAAGTGTATAAAATGTTTAATATTTTTAAATGATTTCAGTGTCAAAATATCTATATTGCCTAGTGGAAAAATAAAAAAGTTTACAATATTAAGTTTCATAACTGTATTTAAATATCAGAAACGCCTTTTGTGGGTAATGTTTACGGGAATTTTCTCTGTGTGTACGGTTAACTTTTCTTAATTACAGAAATAGTCTGGGTTGGGATCCGGGAAAAAATAGTTTTAACTATTTATTAAGATATTAACGATTCAGTTTACCTTACAGGTC
This sequence comes from Halyomorpha halys, assembly GCF_000696795.3. NCBI lineage: Eukaryota > Metazoa > Arthropoda > Insecta > Hemiptera > Pentatomidae > Halyomorpha > Halyomorpha halys. The sequence continues at coordinate 1,694,537 of NW_027108761.1, read as the reverse complement.
TTCTTCACGGCTGATTTGTTTGAAAGTAGATATAAAAAAATTCTGTACATTAATAGTCAATACAAACAATCTGTACATTTCCAAACTATAGATTTCGGTAGGCAATTAAGCTAGAATTTGAACTGTATGTGGACCACCTCCCATATTGATTTTTACAAAGGAGGCCCCTTCAGGAAAATGTTTAAAAATTAGGTTGCTTAAAAGTGCAATTTGTGGTACAGTATAAACCTGTTAAAACTATCGCAGAAAGATCTGAAAAGGTAAAAAATAAAACGATTCTAACATTAAATCAATATACAAAGTATGGGCAGAAAATATTATAATCAATGAACAGAATATTATGTATTATAATAAATAATTATAATAATGGGATATTTATATATTAATATCCAAAACCCGTCTGCGAAGCACTGATCTGCAGCCATTCAAAATCCCTAAGAAGACCTGTGGGTAAAACGTCGGTTTTTAATAAATAGTTTAACCTTTTGTTTAATTGTTGTTTTTTTCTGACCGCAGCTCTAGCCATTTCCTTCATAAAAAAGTTGTTTGTTAAAAATTCTACTAAAACAAATTATCAAAATTTGTCATGTTGAGTTTATCTATTTATTTTTTATAGAAATTCTTATGATATTCATGAGGATAATTAAAATGACAACCATCTAGATTTTTTTCTGTTTTTTTTTTTTTACATTTTAAAATGAAAGCTATATAGATTGACATTTGAGTGCGAAAGTGAATGACATATAGACAAGAGTTGGGTGGGTGCACCTGAGAACGTTGTCATAAGCACGTATTCAACACGACACTCAAAAGAGTCAGACAATTGTTTAATTACGTTCACACTTATCGAAATCTTCTTGAAGTGATCATTAAGGATATAGGCATTTATTTTTGTTCGGGGCGTTGTCGAATAACTTTTAATCACGTGTAAGTTTTTTTATTTTATTTATTTAAGATTTTAGTCGGATTTTATATTTAAAAGGCGATAGTTCTTTACTTGGATAGAAGATTTAGGATCTACATTTTTTTTTAGGGCCAAAAAAATAATTCTTTTGTTTGATACCAGAGAGATGTATGCCCTATCATGATTTCTCATGTTATTTAAGAGATGGGTCTGACTGTATCATTAGTTGTTACAATTACTATAGTTGATTTTTCGAACAAAGCTATAAAGTATGCTTTTTAACTAAAATTTAAAATATACGGAATATATTAATGTTATTTTCAATAAACATTTTCCTATAAGTAGATTGTACATCCAATTTATCGAATGGTAGCTTGCTTCAACTATTAAATTTATCTTACATCGTCTGGAAAGTATATTTTGTCAGAAAATTTTATTATGAGCTGTTGAAAGCAAGAGGCATTAGCCGATTCTGCGGTGTGCTTATATCATATTTGTGAGACGGCAGGTCCGCAATGATAACACGTATTATACATTATTTCAATTAAAAAAAGTTCTAGTTTCTCATAAAAATATTTTTAAAAAATCTTATAGTCATATTTGTTTGTTT
>NW_027108761.1:1617652-1692853 GCF_000696795.3 Halyomorpha halys | reverse complement strand
TCATAGACAATCAGTATTAAGTATTATTGATTGTGAATCGATCACGCCTTATACGTGCAAATTAAATACAAGAAGGAAATTAAATAAATAATAAAAATAATAATTACAATTATAAAATAATCTATTCAAATTTCAATTAAACATAAATAGATAAATTAAGTTAAATAAAATTAAAAGTAAGTAGAAATATTTAAATTTGATAGTATGATTATATTTTTTTTGGTATGACTGTTATTTATTTTTTAACCAGCAAATGAATTTAAAAAAAAAATTAAACCATAGGATTATCTAAATGCTAAATATAAATCCTAAGTGGGAGCCAATACCTGTGGAGAATCGACGACTGTGGCGCCCCCTACCACGAGGCCGGCTCTTTGTGTTGCTCCAGTCAGTATCGCGGCGGGCACCGAGCGGTGTGTGTCTCTACAGAGTTTATATTTTTGTATTTTGTATTGAATATTATTATTATTATTATTGACTGGCATTATTGTGATATACATATTTTGTGCCTTATTACTGTGCCTAGTGATTGTGTTCAGTGCCTTCGTCAGTCAGTACCTACTGCACTGTCCGTCCTAAACTATTCTATATAGACTTGATAGTAGTTGCAAATACGTCCTTTGTCTGATAACGTAAGAGCTCCTATTGGATCCTGGGATATTTCATTTTGACAGGTAACGAGATAATATATTTGTAACTAAGGCCTGTTTTCCTTTATCTACCAATAATTTATTCCTACAATACATTCTTTATATATTTCCTACTGTTTATAGTTTTTTTTTTGTTTTTTTATAATTATATCATTTATTTTCAATATGTCCATTTTAATTCATTTTACATGTAGATAAACACTATATTCACTATTATTCATCTTACTTATATTACAGAACTATTCGAATACGAAAAAACTAATAATATTACTAATTACGTTTGATAATTTAAATTTAAATTTTGAGATATTTTTTTAAAAATAGAAATGCATGATTGAAAATATAACCTTTTCTTTTTTTTCTTTTTTTTTTTTTTTTGGCCAAGACTCCCATTGGAGTCCTATACTGCCTGTGATTGGAGTCCTATAAATATAACCTTAATCACATATTTAGAATAAAAATAAATAAAGATGTACGAAATTAAATTATTGTCACTTTATATTAGGTATTAAGAATTGGAATATGAAAAAAATAATAATAAAACTACTTAATATATAAGAATCATTAGTAAGAAAAATTAATTTAATATAAATATAACAATTATTTATGGTAATTCTTCAGCCTCTTATATAGTCAATATAAATTATTAAAAATTTATAATATTTTTATAAAATACCTTAAACAGGTTTTTCGGCTGTTTAAACTTTTTTATAAATAATGGAAGAAACAATTATACATTTTGTAATAATTATTTAAATATCAATACTGTCATTAATGTTTTGCCGCCTTTTACAAAATATAATATTTATTTCTTATTGTTGCCATTCATGAGACGAATTTTATATATATTTTTAATTTTTATTAATCATTAAAATCGTACGACGTTTTGGTTATTTTTACCAATACCTAATAATTATTGAAATTCCATTAGAACTAATTTTTTCGATATTTCGATGTTCAAATTTATAGATGTGACTGTAAATTTTACATTTCTAATTAAATGAAGATTCGAGTTTAAGATTTTTTTTATAAACTTATATTGCTTATCAGTTTTCTGGAGCCATATGAAACAATTTTGACTATCGATATTGTCATTCATATATAATCATTATTATCGTTACAAAACGGGATACGATTCGTTTGTCTAAAATTCAATTTTATTTCTTTCTATGCTTTTTGACGATCTTTACTGTTTATAAATTTATAATCTCTGATTAGTTCAAGACTATTACTATGATTAGTAATCTTAAGGTGTTCTCTTTAATCGTAACAGTTCTTGTTTACAACTGATAACGATATAATTGATAGAGTTCAGTACTATCTTAGTTAAACCGGTGTGACTATTCTGTAGACATTTCAGATTAAACTAATCAAGGCCATTTTATTTTATATTTAGCAAATTTTGTAGGAATATCAGGATGATATATGTTTTCTTTTGATTTTAAATTATATCCAAAATAAACAAATATCCTGAATCCTTGAGAACTTTATTTAGAATTCAAGGGTATAACCTACGTGTACTACCGTCCCATGTCTGACCGCGAATTTTATTAGCCATTGAATTAGAAGCAGTTAACGTTACTTTGTGACATAATAACCATTCTCACACGAAATTGTCTTTAGTTAATATTTATTATTACTTTTAACTCATGTAATTATCTTTGCAAATTTATAATGTTAAATTTAACAATAAAAGGCTTCACTCCAATGCTTCTGATTTTGAATAGTATTTTTACTATTCGAGACTAAGTTTTTTTTTAATTTGAATATACAGTAAGAAGATATCAAAATCGAAACCAAAATTTAATTAATGTTTTACACAAACTCTAATTTTAAATTATTTTATCATTAAGGACTTGGTAAGTATTAAATTTAATTTCTAATTCGAGACGATAATTTTCATAAATACGTCAGTTTGGTTAGTATTTATTTTGTGTTAAAAGTTTTTTTTCTTTCGAGACAGAATTTCTCGTTATTAGTGTCTTTAAGTTTTAAAGTATGAATTTGACATTGTAAATTTTTTTGGTTTTAAAATTGTTTTAAAAAGGTATTTTTTTCATTATGAAATATCGACGAATTTTTGCTGGAAATTTTCCGATATTATATTTTGCTATATCCCCAATCTGTATTTAATGAATTTAAAATGATACTTTTACTAATCATAGAATTAATACTCGTAGCGTTATATTATTTAATACTAGAAAAAATATAAAAAAATTTATATTAGATACCAAAGAAATAGTCGTATTCTTTGTTTTGTTTTTTCTAATTATAACAACGTTATCACTTCGTTTTCCGGTTAAAATTATTATCGTAGCTAAGAAAAAAATATATAATATATATATTAAATACTGAATTAGTTATTTATGACTATCTTATAATCATATGTACAAATTTTATATTATATCTTAGTATTGTTCGTTATCTTTCATTCATGTAAATAAAGTATTTATTTTTTTTTTTTTTTATTAAATCTTAATTTTCATCATCGGTATAAAGCCAAGTGGGGGTGTCTACAAATTTTGCTATTTTCGATTTTTTTTTTCTTTTTATATAATTCGTTGTATTTTGTGTTATTTATTATAATTTTGCCAAAAATAACTTTAAAAATAAAGTAATAAAATAAACAAAACACTCTATTGATTTATATCTAAATTAGCTGTTTCCTTATATTTGCTACCATAATAAAACACCATATTATCCGAAATTTGCCTGTACACCACCTTGGCTTTTATCCGACTATTTAGATTACGACAGATATATTTTAAAATGTCTGCTGCCGAATCTTTCTTTTAAAGTTTATAAATCAAATTATTAGGTTCCAACTAATTAGATCTGGCCATTTTAAAAATATTTATACTAAAAACTCTAATGGTCCGTTTGTCTTTTTACGAAACTTTGGAGAAAAAAATGGTTAAGAGGAGTTACCCGGAATTTTGTTAAGTTACAGTTCATGGTCTTGTAATATATAGAAACATAAAAAATTAAAATGTATATTTTGTTATATCAATTTTTTTTTTATAATACAGATTTATGTAAGGGTTATGAAGTGATTTTTGGGTATCACTCAAATGATATTTTTTACAAAGTACACTTTCCCTACCATTTTTAATTTACTATTAAAAGCTGCTTAAAAATATTTTGTGTGTTTGAAATTAATTGAATTATTTTGGTATTTTGAAGTAATAAGGATGTTTTAGTAACTTAGTTATCGTATTTATATCGATTAATTTAGCTATGATAGTTTCTGTCAATTTTAAAACAAATAATTACACCGATTTATAAACATTAAACTTAATTAGTTTACAATATATATTATATATTAAATATATTTGATTTATTCCTGGAATAATACAAATTATTCCTTATAAAGGACAATTATTCCTGTGAGTGTAGTGTAAGACCTGGTGGGTTCGCACTGTGCAGGTATACGCCGGGTATAGTCTGTTTCCTTAGCAAGCGGTCCCTCCGACCAACCACCACGCTGACATCACTCCTGCTTAACACTATTTTCAGACATTCCCCTCCAGCGCCTTAGCCATGGCTGCTTAGTGTTCAACATAATTAGATGACCATGTTACGTCGTTCGTTTCCAGTCGACGAATGGATTTATGGTTTTGGTTCTCGTCGTGGCAGAGGATGCTCTTCAAGTGGTCCTAAGACGGAGGGGAAAGATTTATTTTAGTTGAGGAAGCGTGATGGACGTGATCCTAGGATTACTGCCAGCTCATTGGTTGATAGGGTCATGCGGAAGGATCTTGGTTGATGATGTCTACAGATTCCCAAGTCCCGCTCTAAGGTGTGGTTAATTGCTTATGACAATATCCCATTGCGAAATAATCCTTTCGTCATAAAATCTTCCAGCTAAAATAAAATGTACCCGGGTTCGAATCTGGCTGTGACAGATAAATATCACTGTTGCCCGGAGTGAGCCCTTTGGGTTCAAGAGCCCTCCGTGGTCCACCCAGCCTCACTAAGTGGGTACTCTTAATTAAGTAAAAATCTGGCGGTCGAGCGTGATTCTGACCAGACCTCCTTGCACAACCGTTGGTCTAGTAAACACTTCCTTGCAAAGTATTGTTCCCCTGACCCTTCATGGGTTGTTGCGGTATAGATTTAATTTAGTTTATTCTAATACTACAGCATAACCTGAAGCCTGCTGCCATTTTGCGAAGGAAGTAAATAAGTGAATGCTAGATGCATTTAAGTTAGATCAAGGACATATTTTCTTACGTATGTAATGTTTGTTCATAAATTATGTACAACAACATCATAAATCGTTGCAAAATATTTCTACTTGTTCCTATGATCTAATCGTAAGCATCGACTACGTTATCTATGACGTAATTTTCACCATTCTTTGCGTGCATATATGTTTACATATCCCCATACGTGCGTGTGTGTATCTCGATATAGAGAATCAGGAAGGAATGAACAATACAAAATCTATTTTAGCGCCCCGTAAACTCACATCTTCAAAACAACTTATCTCCTTTCTGAAGATCTTAAATTCAATCTTTGTTAAGGTTTTTTTCTTAGTTTTTTTGGCATTTCCTCCTTCCCGAAATATACAGCCTTTCAAAATTAACTGCTGTTTATATAGAGCTGTCTGCACCGTTTCAAATCTAGAATTGTAAACTACACTGATGTTTACTGAGGGTTCATCGCACTTTTTATTGCTTCTTTTTTTAGAAATTTGGGTCAGCCGGTTCCTTCCAAGATCTCAAAGAAATTTTTTCGTTTTAATGTTCTATATATTTTGGCTATTATACTAAGAGCTGAAAACTTTGAAAATATCTTCAAAGTTTGCACTAATGTATTAGCAGATGCCAAGAAATGTAGTAAAAGTTACATAAAAAAAGAAAATTAATAAATTTCGAAACTTTATAATATACCTGTTGAAAATTATAAAGAATTAATTGAAATGTAATAATTATTTGATAATAAAAAAAATTACCAAAGCGTGGTCCGATTTTAAATATTCCGGGAAATTTACACAAAAATGGCTTCAATATTATAATAACTATTATATTTTGTTAAATATATGTTAAGATTATGAGACAAGACGAAAACTGATCGTACTTGTGTATAAAGAGTAAAAACTAATTATCTCAAAATAAATAATTGATTTTTCCAGTCAAGGTTATAAATATAGTAACCTCCTTGAGGAGAAAATGCTTCTATAATTGAGTAACTGCCCAGACTAGCATTAAAATATTTTTTCTTCGAAGAAGTTTTCCAATAATATTTCAAAAAATAAAATATCTTGAAACTTCGTATGTACAATATTCTGCATTTATGTTATTAAAAATGTGTTTTAGGTTATTATGATTTGATAAAAACTTTGTAATGTTAAATACGTTTGTATTTTTCTGTTTAATTTATGTTTCGTAATTAATTGTGATTACACGGCTTTAATGATAACTGCAGCAGAGAACTGTCATATTATAAATTAAAGTTGAAAAAAAATTAATTGAGCTATAAGATTGTGTAGCCTCATATGGAATGTAATTTACCTGGAGAAATTGATTATTTTTTATCTTACATTAAATCTTGTTATTTACTCACATTAAGTCGTCAAAAGTGTGTTTTTTAATTTCTTTTATTTTCAATTATACTCATTTAGGCCTTGCAGATAATAATTGCTACACGTCCCGCGCTTGCACAATATAACTCTTACATCTGAAATGTTTAGTCCTGATTTTTTTTTTATACAAAGCTGTATTTGTTGATATAATTATTTATTCTTTTTGAAGCTTCAATTTATTTACATCTTCTCAATATAACAAGTATTGTACCTATAACAGATCGAATTGTTACTATTAGTATCATACCGTTTCCTTTTTCTTTTTATTAAAATTTTAACTTGTAGTCAAAGGATGTTTCAGTTTTTTTTTTCAACCTCTGTTGATTGGTAACAGGAGTGTTAGTAAAAAATGTGTTTAATGTAAATAAGTAAAAATTTCAAGTGACAGCCTCTCATGTGTTCTTTTCATTTTTATACGTGATAAAATAAATCTATATTTGAGTCTAAGCATAATTGACGTTTGTTAACTTCGTTAAGTTTTTCAATATAGAATTTAACTCAGTATTCGTTGTAAAAATAACTGAACCAAAAATATAATTAGCAATCTGGTCGAGAAACGTAAGTTAGTTTGTTAATGAGTTTTTTTAACAACCTATTAACACTCATTTAACGAAATGATGATCTACTTACTCTGTTTATCTATCTGTTAATACATTTTTTTATAAGTATATTAATCTATAGGCTAAGTGATAAATATGTCAACTACGCACATATTTTTTGTTATTTGTGTTTTATTCTTATTTTTTTATTTTATTTAGTTTTATTTCTTCTTCGTTTCTCGAAAAGATAATTTTATATGTTTTTTTAATGTTAAACAATTTTGAAATAGTAACTCAACAGTATTTAGTTATTATGAAATATCCTCTACACACACGTTTAATCTGACTTTTATATATTTTAAGTGTTTTGTTTAAGGAATGGCTTGTAAAGCATTGTGTAATGAATAATATGAGGTTTATTATTTTGTAGTTTCCATTTATAGTTATATTTTTATTTCTAATATTTTAAATGTTTATTTTGGGTTTAGACTGATCTACATGACTATAATAAGGCCTATTTGGACTTACGCAATTGAGTGTTGGGGCGCCAGAAAACCAAATAATTCCTCTTGTAACCAATCTCACAATTCAAAATATCTTGTAAAATTTAATACTCAGTTTTGTCATTAAATGATTCGTTAAGGTATTAATTTCTCATTTTTAGCCCATCCGAACTAGGTTTCAATCATTCCATAATATACACCCCAGCAATCCAAACCCACTAATATCTAAACTTATTCCAGATCTTCTAATGTAGAAATGTTATTGGAGTTTTACTAATAGATAGTTCCTTCAAATCTTTAATGTTATTATAGCTTATCACGTTCACTTGTATTTTTGCAGTTGTATATTTTAAGATACAGTTGTATATTTTAAGAAATAGAGAATAAAGAAAAATTAAGATGAAATAATTTGAGAAGCTTTTATGTTCTGCTGTTCAAAGTTGGTTTCAGGGTTTATATTATGATAATTTTGGAATATCTATGGAAAAATATTCTGGAATCACCCGGCAGTCCAGCGTGACATATGTCCACTTTACTTTCTCAAGGTAAATCACACGGTTCAAGGTCCGTTGTGTGCGGATAATTTCATTCTGAATTGTACCCAGGAGCTATGCGTGAGAAAGTGTGAATCCGGTTTCAAGAAAGGTGTGTATAATGAGGGAAAAACGTCTTCCTTATGGAGATATTAATGACTGTGTATAGTCCTTAACAGGAGTGAAAGAGTTGACCAAACACCCTCTTCGGATGACCTAACCTCTTGATGACCTGACTCTTGTTTTCTTCTTATAACGTTAGAGAGACTCTTGTGAGGATAGTCGATTGAAAATGCAAGTCGATTAGGAACTAGGAGGTTTCCCAGATTTTAAAATATTGAATAATATTTAGTTAAACAATCTTATTCCTAACAGGACTTATAGTACTAAACCGAGGGGCCGCAAAGTTGAGAGAGGGCTTCAGTGTAGAACATGAAATATTCGTTAAAAAAACAACAGATTTGAGTTATGGACCTTTCATTTTGTATAAAGGATGTATGCATCTGTTAAAATTGGTTTTATAATATATTACCTATTTTCACCATCTAAAAAACAAAACAAATGTAAAACTTTACTGATTAGTTGGACAATAATTAGCTCATGAAAATATGATCCTTCCAAAGAGACAACACTTCCTGACTTGTAAGAATTAACGGGAACGACATAATTTAAAGGCAGACACAATTTGTAGATATTTAAATTTTAAAATTGGATTATTTACATCCAGTTATTCATTCTGAACTTACCAGTTCTTCGAAATATGTATTTTAAATATCTCATTTTTTTTTCTATTTTACTTACTCGTCAATTTTATTGTTTGTATCAAAATTCCATGTTCAAACGCTGATAATTGTAACCCATAACATAATGCGTCATTTAGCTGAACCAGAACTAAATTGATCTTAAAGACTTCAGGCAGTGGGATCTTATCGGATATGCGGGATCTAAATGGGATAAAATGATACAGTTTTTATAAGATAACCTATATCTAAATGGCAGTTTTTTAATTTACAGATAAAGTATAGCAAATTTTTTTTGAAACGATGGTGTTCATTTATTTGTTTTGGAGAAGTTTGTCTACTACTCTTTATTTGTTTTGTTCATTTCCAAAATCCGTGAAATCAAGAGTTATTAATCAATCGATGTTTATCTTTAAATTCAACGAATATATTCATACATTTCTTGATTTGATCCAGAATCACTATTTTTTTTCTTTTCTTCACTTTTTGAAACGAAAATTATCTACAGTTAACCGTATATATTACACATTAATGAAAAACAAAATAAGTGTTTGAGATGGATATAAAAATAATTAGTAATTTGGTAGATACTTTAGAGTTTTGAATAAGAAGGTGTTTTTTTTTATAAATTCAGTGTTTTATTAGCCTTTAGCTAGTTTTTCTATACTAAACTGAACGAGGCTATCATGAAAGACAAAGCGGCTGCCAACCTACGATAACCTATCGCTCCTTAGAAGGTAGGTGAGGTTGAGTAAGGTGGTGTTTGATTGGCTTTTAATTAGTTCATTAAGAAACCTATTTAAGCGTTCTAGAACTTAGAGCTTATATACTTCATCTTGATTCCCTTCCAAAAATATTTGGAATATTTATTATGTTTATCAAAAACAAATATAAAACTAAAATTAGATAACGATTGTAAGAAAATATCTTCAAACTATTTTTATTTCTTTCCCTAATTAATCGAAATCTAACTAATCTAAAACTAACGGTTATAGTGAGTTATATAGAGATTGTGCCTTAATGGAAAAAAAAGATCCTTCTAACGGGATCGTAATTTTTGCAATATCAAATATTAAAAACAAAATATAAGAAACTTTGTGGTAAATACTACAAAGAACTGAAGGTGTAGAATACTTTTAAATTTTTACAAAATATATTCGTAGGAAAAAAAAAGGTCCTCCAGGCCGGATCACTTTGAAGCAATATTAATATTTCTTGCGTCGAAACTTTTGAAAAAGTTCTAATAATTTTATCTCGAAATATTTAAAAAATCAGTAAATTAGTTTGTTTTCCAAATCTTTCCACCGAGATTTGATCCACCACAAACCTTTCTGGTGTCTAGCTGACAAGTTGACTATGTAACTTAACCTAAACAATTATAAAGTTTGAAATAATGATCACTGTTGTTTTTGCAATACTAAACTTACGAAGACGTTATTTAGTATCGGCCGTACAGAAGCATTGAGATTATAGAAGGTAAGCGGCAGCCGGCCAAACCGTTAGAGAGAGGAATAAGATATATAGGTGGCGTGATCTTCTTGCGGGAAGAAGTCTCCTCTAATGGAACTTATTGAAAACTTGAGATAGGGTCTGGCAGTATCTCTATCCGGGGAGGACAAGAGGTCAGGGGGTGCTGTTAAGGCGTGAGTGGGGACATAACATAAGGTGGCAAGCTGATTAACTGCACTCAGCGCTCTACATATCTTTTAGAGGAGTAGTGGGGATGTTCGGTTCTTAATGCTCTTAGACTTTTTGTTACATCAACTAAACCTTTACATGCAAATATTATTCACTATAATTAAAGCGAATGTATAATAGTGATAAAAAAAACAATTATTTTTACGTTATTTTCCTTGTAAGAATAACAATTTTAAAAACTATCCTATTGTAATTTAACAAAACGTTATTTCAAAATTCGGATTGTGGTCCTTTGACTCATGTAGTTCGTAATTTACAATGTCATATACAATTTATTAACCTCAGATATTAATTCAGCATGGATATCATATCTATTTAATGTTTTATATCTTAGTAATCAGAACAATCACTAAGCTTTAACTTGAAGGTTTAGTGATGAATGTACTTATACATCCTCCCTTCAGTGTTTTGGAATAAATTATTTTGGAAAAATAGTTGACTAGCTTCTTAGATAAAGAAGTATCTGCTTCTGAAAATAGTGGTTATTAATTTCGTTTTCTCCTTTGAAAGGATTCTCAAATGATTAATTTAAAATTACTCTCTGATATTATTTGAAATCATTTTTAAATTTCCTTCATGGCTCAGTGAATTGACATTTGCTTCTTTATAAACGTAGAGAAATAAATTAAATTTAAAACTCTTATCAGTTTTCAGTTACACCTTCTTATCAGTATAATATTTTAAGGTGTTCAGTGTTTGTCTAGAGCGCATTGTAAAGAAAAACTCTGGGGATTGTTTTTTCTTTTGCAAAACAAAATGAGGAAAAAACGTAACTTTCTTCCTTCTTATTGATAAAATTTCCATGAAATATGTTTCGTTTTACAAAATTTTTATTTTAAAATCCTTTTAAAAAAAATGTATTATATCTAAAAGTAAATTCAATTGAAATTTTTGGTGTAATGTACTCTTTTTATTAAATGTAATCCAAGGAAATATGTTTTAATAGGAACTAAAAATATATATTTATATTAATGTAATTTCAAATCCGTATATAAAATATTTATGTGTAAATATTAATAAATAAAAATAATAAACATTTACGAATATTTAGTAATCTTTATCGCTGCTTACTCCTGATCTAAATTTTATTCTAGGAATTCATATAGCCAACTTCTTTTTAGTCTTTTTGTGATCTTTGGCATTCCTGTCGTGTCCGTGTTTTGTATAAGATTGTTAGTATGTCCATGAAATCTTTTTATGAAACATTTATTTCACCTTGAATCATCTTAGAGTATTTCTGTATGTAATATTCTTTTATTAGCGGTTCTAGCTTAAAGCGTGAATTGAACGCCGACACCGTCTGGGACAAGTAAAACCAGGATTCCTGACTGAGTGACGTCAGAAGGATAATTTATCTGGGATTTATCAACCCCTGTCAGCTGTAGGGAATAGGGTAAAGATTTCTTACTCATTCTCAACGGAATATGTTCATTTTTAAAATATTTTTTAAGATCTTAAGGTTTACCATGGGTTAACTCTGTACATTATACTTTAAGAAATGTTATATTTGATGGTAGTAACTTGGACTATAGGGCGAGGATGTTGTCTGTTTCCAGGGTGAAGAAACTTTTAAATATTAAAGGAAATTTCTGTATAAACTTTGTTATTTAAAGAAGGCCGAACGCACAGACGAAAGATGTAATTGATATTTTTATATTTTAGACCTTGTATACTATGTTTAAATAAAACATCTTTAAATTCGTTTCTAATTTATTTATTTTTGTGTGTATTATTAGTTTAATTTAGTACTAAACAAGATGAGCGTTAGTCGCAAAAATCTTGTCTTCCAAGTTGTCCGGGGTTGGTTAGTACAATTTATAATATTTTAATTATGAATAAATTATACCTTTTGAATTTTTTATTTCAATTTATTTATTGATGTTACTTTATTAAATATATACCACAAGTAAATTTGATGTGAGTTATATTACAATGATATGGTACAGACATGTGGTTCTTCTATCTCAATGTCGTCTTCTTTTCAGACACCTAGGACGATTATCAGGTGATGAAGAAGTCAGGTTAGAAACAAGTGTGTTTGGGTGGTTAGGAAGATTATCTTGGAAGGATTGGTGTTTGGTTCTGGCCAAATCGGCAACTTATGACACATAGAGAGGAACTTACTTATGACCTACAACTTACGAAACAAATCCTTATTTTACGAAGGATTTTGGATTGAAAACTTTTTAACGTAAAATTCATTTTCTAAAACTTCTGAACTATGGAGATTTCTCTTACCTTTTTTTTTTAACTATATGCCTTATAGTTCTTGTTATTACGTTGTTTTTTACTTCTGTTATCGGAACTCTGATTGTTTTGACAACAGTTGGTGGCGTTTAAGCAGACAGCGCTCCGGCCCTCTGGTGCGTTACAGCTGTAATGGAAAATAAACTGACAGCTTCACCCTATGTTTATTTAACTCCTCTTCCCTAAGCCGGGAGAACATTTATATATTCGGTTGGCTCCGACATCTTCCGTACATTGGAATTGATACGAACTAGACGAATTTACGACCAATCACGATGCAGACTCGTAAAAGAAAAAAAAACAACTCTTTATGCTTCAACACGAAGTATCAGAAAATAGAACTAATCATGTTTATTTCAGTTGTTTTTACTGTTTCCAAGGAGGTTTTATGGCTAAAATCACTAAATTCTCATGTATACACGGTCTCTCAATAGATCAGCCTTGAGGTTCTATGAGAATTCAGAAATAAATAATAACATGTGACGTAAATTAAATGGAAGGCATATTATGCCTTCTTTCATTCTCATGCCTCATGTCTGTATTTGGCCTTCATTCATTCTTATGTAGTGCTTCGGTAGTTCTGGATATCCAAACTGAATTTAATTATTGTTAAATATGATTATGGGAACGGACATATGGATTTCCCACAAACGGGAAAAATATGTTATTCACAACAAAACAATGTATGAACTCCATTTCAATTATTGTTTTGCTCAAATATAAATAAAAATAAAAATATCAAGTACATATTCCCTTCTTGAAATATTTTTTATGCTGTTTTTGGTTGATTATTAAATTGATTTTCCCTTTATTATTTATGAACAAACAAAATATATTAATATATATTTTCAAATTTATAATGATGAGAAGATAGTTGATCATGGATGATATAATGGTTGGGAATACGGTCATAATATGACACAAATAAGTTATTTAATTTTATTTTATTATCCATAATTTTAATTTTTAAATTATTAATAAACTCTAAAATATTCATATTCCTTTGCATTATATGACTTTCAATTTTTATTTCCTTAATTATGTTATTTTTACTGACTTGATAATTAAATAAGTCAGTAAAAATAACATAATACATATACATTTTATTTTCCACTTCTTTCTTCACTTTATTTTTACTAATTTCATTCTGTACAATTACTATATGTAATTCTGTTTATATTTACTGTTTTCTTTTTTGTATTCATTGGTTGTTATCTTGTTTTTAGCCCCGATGAAGGCTAGAAATTCTGGCCGAAACATTGGCAATATTAAATAAGTTATTTCTGTATTGTGTTATATTCTGACCGCACCTCCCAACCATCTTCTCATGAATTTTCAAATTTGTTTGAGAAATACTTAAATTTATAAAAACGTAGTAAAATAAAATTAAAGGGAACGTTGTTCTATTATAATATTCAACTCATTATTACTAATATAATAGAATTAACTATTATAATTTAAATATCAATATTTATTAGTGTCTGCTTGCCCTTGGTATTTTATTTTCTTATAGATACCTGTACGGTGTTATATCACCTAGAGAAACCTTGAAACATTAGATGCTATTATATAAAGTAATAAAACAAGGTCTTTACACGTAATAAATATTAGGTAACAGAAAAAAGAAACAAGTAACATATTTGTTATAATATAAACAATGTATTAATTTTTAATTTTTGTTTATACCATTTATTGATTTTTATTTTCTGTTTTAGGTAAGTGAAATTATTCCTTCTCTTCTTCGAAAATTGGCGTGATTGTGAGTACATCAATTGTATGAAATAATTATTGTATATAGCTATAATGAATAGTTGCATTATAATGTTGATTGTTGTTAATTATCATGACTATTTCTTCGGAAATCAACCTATTATTTCGCTCAGGCTCTATGAAATGCCTATATCATATAGCTGCTAACCTATAAGCTTTAAAGAAATATTTTGAAGATGTTTAATAATTATTATAGTTATTTAAAATAAATCATTTGTTCTAAATATAAAATAAAAGGGTAATCAACGTTTAATTGACGAAACCAATTTCTTCAACATTTATATTTTTTTCGTTCCTAAAAATTTCTGAAATAATGATTATTATTTATTTTTATATTAGGCTTCATTTTTGTCTAAACCGAATGCCATTATTACTTCAATCAATGTTATGAAGAAGATATATTAATCACTTGATTACAAGGAAAATTAGAATTATTATTAAATTACTTTTTGTAATTTATTGTAAATATACCTTAAAACGTAAATAAAGGAATGAATAATTAGGAAGGTTGTATCATTCCCTGAACAACATATGTTACAATAGATTAAAATTTACTCCTATAAAATTCTGAAACGGTCGTCATAAACCGGGTTTCCGTTAGTTTCTATTCCCTATTATAATATATTGAAATAAGTATATAAAACCGTATACATATGTATACGTTACACATAATACAGTTAGTATTAACGTCATGTTGTGTTGTAAATTCAATTTTATATTTATTATTACGTGCATGTAAAGACATGTATACTGTGCGTGATAGAACTTCAAATCTCTACTGTTCTCGTCTGGGAACTCTCCATTTTTTGGTTCCCTCAATATTTTCTTATGTTTTCTTCTGAACATATTCCGTATTCATGAAGTAGCAGCTAGGAAAGAATATCGTACAAAAATGTATTCTAAACTATTAACACTATATTAATAAGTTGTATGATATTTAATTTTTAGTGTTATTGCAATGTTTTTTATTATGTTTTATACTTTGTACTAGAATTCAAGGGCTTTCTATCAAAAATAAATAAATTCACTTTATTATTGGAAAAATTAAATATCAAATAGGTGTTACAAATCGTCACCAAACTTTTATTTGTTTTTAATTATTGTTCCTGCATAACACCATAAATTAGGCTTTCAGATATTTTTGAGTTGCTAATATATCTTTTCTGGTTCTGAATGTTTTGACATAATAGACGAAGTTTGTATAAATTAATCAATGAAATGTATATTTAGATGAAAAGTTATATTTTATGTCCAATGTCCTGCAAAGTATTGAGTCTGAAAATAACACATCGCGCCTAGCCGACTGTCATTACTAAAGTTAATCATACCCTCCCACCTTCTGCTATCCATTCTCTCTTTTCTTCTTTGTTTTCTTCTCCTTAATTAGCGTTCCTCTTCACCGCCTCCTCATTAATGATGCCCTCCTGCCCTCTTTTCGGTTAGTATATTAAGGGCTGTGTAGTGTTCATTTTGGCATGGGACCTACCCAAATCGGGTTAGTTTTGACCTCTTCTGTTATAATTGTATAGTTGTAATCCTTTATTCAAAAGGAGAGTTATTGAAGAAAAATAGTATAACTATCTTCAAAGGAATTTTATTATCTTTATCTTTTGTCGTATAGTTTTAAGAACATTGTTACATATTTTCAATATTTAAGATAAGTTTATGTTCTTAAATATTGTAAATATCTTACAATGTTCTTAGAACCATCCGACAAAAGAAAAAATTATTTGTTAGTTAATTGTGAATATTACAATATTAGGGGTATTCATGATGTGTTAAATGTAAAATGTTTTACCATGTTAGATGTTATAAGTATAGGATCGTGAGCAGCCCTACTTAAAGTCATGTTAAATGTTAAATGCATAAGAGTTAGCGGATTTTTTGAACTTGTTTTATAACCTTCCCTTCAAAAACTTCATGTTATTGTTTACTTCTAAGTTTTGATTAAAGTAATTTATTCAACATTCCTAAATTGAGTGAAAAGTAGCAGTTGTGTGAGAGTTTGGCTACAAAGTGTCTTGTACATCTTTTAACTTGTAAGAAAGAGAGTCAAGATGAGCTAATTGACAACTGTCATTACATTATTATTATTATTATCGTCCATTGCTTTATTAGGTTTTAAAACATCCTAAACTATACTAAAACAGTCAATACAAAAACAACAAGCAAGTAACCTAAGAACTATTAACAAAACAGAGGCAAAGATGGTCTGTTGCGTGACGTCATTCTCCATTTAACAGGCTCTCTACCAAGTTCTATGTCATATCGTTTTAACATTGTAAAAGAAGGAAATATTTCTCCATTTAACATCAGTTTTTTTTTTTCATTTAACACGCTTTAACATGTTAAACTGAAGATTACGAATACCCCTATTTTAGATCACTGTGTTTTTCTTTTTTTTTTTTTGCTTACTCGTGTGAGAGAACTCTTACTGTTCAGAGAGCTTCTTCGATTAGAAGTTGGCCTAGGAAATATATTGTCTTGCCCTCCCTGACTATTGGAGCATTAATAAGAATGAGATCGTGTTAGCCCGGAAGTGAAAGGGTTTTTCAATAGGAGCATGCGGGAGATGTTGGGATAAAGTGGGAATGGTAAACCCTCTACTGTCCTACTTTAGAAGACTGTGGTCTGTAATAGTTTTCATCACTCATAAAAAAAACAGAAAAAAAAAAAAACCTAAATCTAGGTTGTTACCATATTACTGTTGTCATGGTTAAATAAAACACTAGCGATATCTGTGTAGTCAAGGGGACACTCTTTTGAGAAGGTTACGGGTTTGGTTTCTGAACATGTTGCGATTGTTCAATATGAAGTAGTTATATTTTAGAACGCCCTGTGTCTTTACTGTTTGTAATGAAATACCACCATATAAGAAATGTTATCGTTTATGTTTTGTTTTTCTAAATTATGGTGTTCTACTTCTATGGGCGGTCATTAACACAAGAGGTGGGATATAGTGTATGTCAACATTTCTTCAGCACGCCCTGGATAGGAGAGTTGGCAGGGAGTCGTCTTCATACTTCTTGAGAAGGTGTGAGAAATCATTTTTATTGACTTAAAATAAATTGTTTAATTTTACTTGTTAGGTGCTATATTATTTTAATAATGCTTCGTATTAAGTTAACAAAAAAAGGACTAGGGAACCTGAAGGTTCAATCCCAATATTACCATCAGCCAGATAATCCTTCGAGCAATCCTCTCACTTAGTGTCGGTCTAGACATAAGGCGTTAACGAGTTGGCTCAGCACTTAATAACTTCTAAGAGATCCGTTTTTACAAGTCCTACAACTTTATATACCCATTTTATTCACCGTAATGCGTCACTGAAATCCGAAAACTCAACTTCATAAGTGATTAAGGAATTCGATGGAATTGTTAACATAAAGTTGTTTCTGAGACACGGGAGTGAGTAAATCGTTTATGACTCGAGTGTATGTCAGTGACCTCTGTCAAAAAATCGAAAATGTAGCACTACTTGGAGCAGCGGTATTCAACAAAGTGGTGAACTATGTGAAACTGAAAAAAAAAAATCGCTAAAAAAACTGTTAACATGATTCACGAAATCATAAAGATAAATCCATGTCACGTGCAATGGTTTTCATGTGGCATAAGTAGTTCAAAGATGGCCGGAAGGACGTTAACGACATCAGCAAGCCGTAATGATGAAAATTTTGAGTAAGTTCTTGAAGTTTTAAACACTGTTACTGTTAATTAAATTAATTGCCGTTTGTAGGAGCGAGTCCGTCCAGTGTTCAAAGACGATTGTATTCTCCGCCATGACAATATGGCCTCTCATAATTGGTTCGCGTCACCTAATTCAACATGCTTACACTGCCGTAGACCACTGCCACCTTCAAGCTCCGACCTAGCTCCCAACGAATTCTTTCTAGTTTCCCCAAATCAAGAAATACCTGAGATAGTAGAGATTTGACTCGATTCCAGCAGTCTATGCAGCTTCGACGAGGTGTCTTGAAGGCCTTTCCCTCGAAGAGTTCCAGGGAGACTATAAACAATGGAAAAGACGCTGGCAGTGGTGTGTTGATACCGCAGGCTTTTATATAGAAAATACTTATAGCCCTGCAAAGTGGATCGAAACACCGGTTAAAAATAAGTAGTTTTCTTCTACTATCTTTATTGACCACAACTTTGACTATCCTCCTACGACCAGAGTTTTATAAGTATTGAGTATAACCGGAGTCGTATAATTATATAAAAATGCTCAATGAATTTTTGAATACCAGATCAGTCTTGAGGCTTTATTAACAGACAATGTATCGTAAGATATGTAATTTGTATTATTTTTTTATTGTTATGGTTTTTTAGGGTATTAACAAAAATAAATCCCGTTACTACAGTTTCATATTGATGTACAGAAGTATCAAAATAAATAGATTGTTTTTCTTATGAATAGCTTGAATAACTTTAGTTATTTTCTATTTTTATTTTGTCTACTTTTTCTGTAAGTAAAAACATTATGTGTACTGTTAAATACAGCACAGGTACAATGTACTCCATTACTCTCAGTAGTTGTAAGGAAGCCATTACATTTCTCCAGTAAATTACTGCATGGAAACTGCCGTACTCTTCCATCTAGACCAGGAGGAAGATGTCCCATTACGAAATGAATATATCTGACTAATCTTTGTTCCAGATTCCCCCTCATGCCTCCGCCCAATCCTCAATTGATATTCCAGGCTACGGAATACCGGTTTACGACGTTCTTCTTTGCTCAGCTATGATGCAATACAATTCCTTTTTTGCCACGTCCTATATATCTTTTCCACATTCTTCTTTAGAAGTAGCTTAAAAAAACAAAAAAAAAACTTATTTCCATCCTAGACCCGTAACCTTCTTTTGTCCGTATAACAATGTGGTCTTATACTCTCCTTTCTTTGTCGACAGATGACCATTTTTTAATTTTTTTTCGAAACTCTTCCTGCATTTTGGTGATAATTAACTGTTGAAAGTTAATGGTACTTTATCTGCCCTAGATCGTTTCACTAACATATACAAGCCCATTTCCAATATGCTATATGTTAAGAGTCTTAGATACTTTCTATATTAGAGCGATTACGTTGGTTTTATTTCGATCCATTTGAAGTTATAAGACGTTTATTTGTCTTTTTAGCGTTGTGAAAGGCAAAGTATTGGTTATGGTAGTAAAAATGCGGTTTTTATTGGAGGAAAACTTATTTAACTTTACCTTTCATTTCTATACAATGGATTTATCGTTGTTATTTGTTAGGTATCATTAGTGTTTTAATTAAAACCTCTTTTTTAAACCTGTTCTATAAATTTAGACATTTTACCCACCATATTAAAAGATGTATTCATTAAATGATTACTTAATAACAAATATAAAATATAGTTTAAAATGAAGTAAAATTAAACTTGAAGATATTATTTTACATTAAAGAACTACCTTTGATAACTTTAAAGGATTATAAGGGAATTAAACCTTCCCTTAGTCCCCACTGGCTTTTAGCACCAATAAAGCAGTTGAGAGGGAACTTCCAAAGTCCTGCTTTTTTTTTGTTGCCAGACTCACTCTCCTTTTACTAAATTACAGTTAATTTAGATAGTTCATTGTCTATTCGAAATGTTCCGTGATTAATTTAGTCAACTTCTATAATCGCCTGTTAGGATATTTATTGATGTTTGGAAGTTCTATATTCAGTCCTTACGAACCAAAGGATCCTTCCCGGCGGACCCGCCCCATTAAGACCCCCAGAGTACGAATGACCTATATCACTTTGGAAATATTTGCTTAAGTCGGGAAGAGGAAACTTTACGATAGTAATAAAATATTTAAAAAGCGCCTGAAATTGGAAAAAAAGGCGTTAAACCCTCCACTCCCGCCCTCCATGGTAGCCTTACTTATCTGACTTCTCAAACGGATAATTATAGCGAGTAGGTTGGTCAATTTAAGACATGTCATAATCTCACAAGAGGATATCATAACACAAAAAAGGCAATCCTTCCCGACCGGACCCGCCTCAAACGAAAGTATCGGTGACATAGTGTTACCAAAACCTATGTCTACTTTTGTGTTTACTTGTGTTTATGTAATGTTGCCTATCGAAGATGAAATTTGGCATTCAAAAACAAAAAAATATTTCCGAAAAGCAAGATTTTTTTATACCACAACAGCATATGTCCTTTGTTTCCAAAACCCTTCAGGTTTTGTTTTGCGGTTTATTTTTCTGAGTTAGGAATTCAGACAAGTTATTGCCTCTCCAAGTAATCATTACACTATTGCACTTATCTGTTTAAAAAATTGCAGAAAGCCGTTGGAAGTTATATCTTTTTACAATTTACTGCTTTAGTAAGCATCTAAGTATAGTTTCCAGATAATAATTCCTCTTGGATTAAGGTCAAGTTTATATGTAACCGTTAAAGATATAGTTGATAGTCATTTCTTACCTTGATGATGCGATAAAATAAATGTGGAATGCTTAATATATATTCCCCTCAGAGTTCCTCCTGTGTCGGCAGTTTTATTGCGGCTACTTAATTTTCATGGCGAACCTTCATTAGTTGTAGTAACCGACTACGTGGTTGTAAGTTTATGTAAATAAGTTGGTTATTTGTATGTCGGGGCGGCTCTCCTCAGGGCAGAAGAAGAATTACAATAAGTTAAAAGGTTATCTGTAGGCGAGGTGTTATCTCGGTCAGTGTTAGGGCTATCTCATCCTCATAGTGTCTGTTATCTTTCTTGTTTTTTATCTTGTGAGTGGGCACGTTCAGACCTTACTCGTCCCTTCACTGCCTCCAGTCAGTGTCGACATTCTCTTCAAGTACCCTTTAATTCTGAAGGTGGTATATTCCGTCATCAGTCATCTTCTATCTTCACAAACATACCTAGAAGGTCGAGTTCTTTGTTGTTTTTTTAAATGCCTAACAGTCTGAAATATTATATAACAGTGAGAAGTATCTAGGAATAATGCGTGAATTAACGAACAAAAATTACTCATTTGCAATGTACATTTACCTGGATAAGGAGCAATCTGATTTTTTTTCTCATACGTCCCGGCCTATAGTTGTGGGTAGCCATTCAAGGACCTCTGTTACTATTTTGGGTAGAGGTGCTAACCTCAGCATCATTTCCGATTAGTTGTTCCTCTAATGCCGTTATTTCGAACAAACAACCTTTTCCAAAGAGAACTGAATCTATTCCTTTGTGCAAACCCTGGATCGTGACCCTTAGACTATAATCTACCCCCTAACCGGGCCTAGCTCTTCGGTTTTTGTTTTCCCTGTTAGGGTGTTATTAGAATGTTTCCCGAACTCGTGCGGTTTCTCATGGATAGGATTCCGGCCTTGCGAGGCTCGAAGGTCGTGAGTGGTACCTTACGCTAAACATACCATCAGCCAGCTTCGTCTATTTTTAGCTTTTGTTATGACTTCATCGCTTGGTATTGCTCCATCATCCTTCATTTCTTCCTGGTTTTTATTTTTTCTCCTTTAAAAAAACTGATATGTTACGCCATATCTTGCTGGATTCCAAGTAGAAAAAATTAATCTATTCTGAAATAGATGATTGATTCAATTGCCATAAATTACGCTTCCTTGTTCGTTAGCAGAAATAATTTTATCATTTGAAACTGTACTTTACTTTTGAACATTATATTTTGTCTGCAAATATAATAAGCACATCTTCTCTTGTATATGCATTCGTATCTTCAGCAATTCCTATATTATTCTTTTGGACTGGATGTAATGAGTTGTTTGGCATGCCTGAGTGCTTGTTCTAAGTCAGTTTACATTGGAAGGTTTTATGGTGTTAACTGGCAATATCACAAACTCTTGATATCATTATTCTTTTTTTTTATGTACAATAGCCAAAGTACTATATTTTTCCCCCCTGCAATGTTATTTAATTTTTACCATTTAAAATCTGAATCTATTTTAATAAAATGACTACTCCATCATCTCCTTGTATATAGTTGGTTTACCATTCGGAGAGCTTTTCTGATGAGGAATAAATAATTAGTTTATAAATGTTCGATGTATTATAGTAGCTCAAGACTCTTGAGTTGTACTTTTTATTTACATTTTTTGCGCAGGTATGCATTATTACTTGTTAATTAAAAATATTATACTAATGTGCCCTTGATGTTTGGTGTTATGTTAGAGGATTTACTGGGCAAATTTTGTCTTCTTTTCATACATATTCAGCCGCTTAACGGATAATAATCCCACAGATTCTTTGGCTCGTCAAGGTTGCCGCGTACGTTTTTTTGGCCAACAAGTGTACCGCAGCGAAAAAAGTTTTGGAACCGCTGGCCTAGAGGTATGTAGAAGCGGTTGGCCTAGTTAGTAAAATAACAAACAAAATGTAAGTACAAGAGATAAGACAAACAATACAGATGTAATAAAATAACTAAGTACGAAAAGGAAGGATAAAAAATCAAAAAAATCTTGGTGTGCATAAGAATTATAACGAAAAGAAAATACAGTTATTAAGTTTTTAAATATTGTGATTATTTTAAATATATAGAGATAATGAAATATTTCTATCTTATGTATGACTAAATAAAAAGATAATCTATAAAAAAAAGCATTTAGGTAGAAATAAGACTGGAACGTGCATATATATTTTTCGGAACTTGTTTTAAGCAGTTACTTATAGTGAAGTAGGACTCTCAAAGCCCGACTTCCCGCTGTTAAGATAATGACAGTTAATGGTATGGATGCGGGGTGTCTTTATCGGCTTGACAGTGTACTGCCCCACCCCCCTTGTTACCCTTCAGCTCTTCTATTTTAATTGTCAATACATCCACTTTTAAATAGAACTATTTTTTAAAGTCCACTTAAGGAAATAAGAATGGGGAAAAATATATTTATTTTAAAAATGTATAGATCTTTCCTTGTGTGGGAGAATAGACATTATTCAATTTCTTATTGGATGCACACGTATTATTCAATTTATTCCTGAAAATAAAAAGTCAAATATTTTTTAATTAGATTGATTCTATTGAAATGATTAACTTTCACGCAAGTTTCTAATATTGCGTAACGAATTCTCTGACATTGGCTATACAATTATTTATTTCAAAGTAGCTAAATTTAGTTTTGATAGCATTCTATTGAATGCTTTCTATTCTTATACTACTGATTAATTTTGAAAGAAATGATTTTTTTTTTATTTGTTTAGCTTTTTATCCTATTTATTTGTCTTTTAACTTATTTATATTTTTGAAATATATTTATTTGTTTTTATTTTAAACTTTTCATTTGCTGTGGCTGTTACATTTTTTATTTATTTCTATTTTTTTCGTTTATTTTAATTTGCATTGCATTAGTCTAACGGATCGCTGGAGAAGGGATGTGTGAGAGAATGAAGAATATACAGAATAGCATAGATAGGTTTGAGATTAAAATATAAAGAGAAAGGATGAATAAGGAAGATACAGTATAACTTTTTTTTTGTTTCCAATAATGGATTGATAGGTATGATGTGTGTTTTAGCAACCCGATGTATTTAAGCAGCATTAATAAAGCATTTTTCTCTCTTATTATACCTTTAAGATTATTTATTAATGGATTTTCTATTATGTAATATATTATTATAATTATGCCATTGGGCTATTAAAGTTTTATCTTTTAGAAAACATTAAAATCAAATTTTCGCTGCATACATTTTGGTTAATTTCGACTTTTATTATTTGTTACCCTTGTTTTATTATGTACTAAAAGAAAAAGACGTACGAAATTTTACCACTCTTAAAACATCAGTAAGACTACTTTTTTAGAAACCCTTTTGACATCTGAGTAGTGAATTTTAAAAGTAAATTTAATATTATTATAGTAATATTATTATATCGGTGTGAAGGATATAACTATTGTTTCGTCAATTTCTTTTGAATATTCCTACCTGATGTTTACCTCTAGATTCGTTGAATGTTCCCCATTTAGCACTATTAGGTCGTTTCTCTGTTCCATTTGTTTCTGAGACCTCCTCGACTCTCAGTGGAATAGAAAAGTTGTTGGGGGGCTGGCAGGTGAGCCTAGGTAGCGAGGACTGGTAGTTTTTTGTTGCACCAGATTATTATCAGCCACGTGCTTCGGCTAAGTACATCGCCCGTCACCTGCTACGATAACAGCCCATCGGGTAAAACTAATTGCTAATCGTTGCGTAGTCTATCATAAGAATTAGCAACACAATAAATAAAAATCTTCTATTTTTGGCTAATAGACTTATTCATTTACTTCCTTCTCCTTCTTTCCTCAGACCCTTAATATATCTATCTATACTTGTTTATGGATCTTAACAAATATTAATACTTAAGTGCAACCATTAACAGATAGAAGTCATATTTTTGGAAGTCTGTTGTCGTAACTAACTGTGATGTATCACTACCTTCTTCCAGCTGTCTTCATTATCATATTCGCCTCATCTTCATTTCTTTTTTTCCACCTGAAATCTATCTCCGAAGTGAAAGCAACTAATACTTTGCGTGTGGCCTGACCACAGGCCGATATCTGATAAGCTGAAGTCTCACAGATATGAAAGGTAATCCTATATCCTTGCTAACAGCTATTTATATACCTTAACCATCCGGCAAGGCAAGGTCTATTGTATGGGATATTTGCGTTATACGGTCAGTGATTGAGGACCAGTCGAATTCTGGTTCTTGTTTCCATTATTTTGTCTCACGCTGTTATTTGTTTACTTCCATTGTTATAACATATTTTAATTCTGTATTAAACCGTATGAAGGTGTTATCGTCAAGTTCTTATTAAAATGCCACCCTCTTAGATTTAACTTAGGAGAAGTGTTCTACTTTAAGCAATAAGATCAGCCACTCATGAGGACTACATGCTTCCAAGAAGGCGGACTATTGATGTCTTCAATTACCTGGACTTGATTATGTCCGATTCGGTTCTTGGTTCTTGTTAGTCTGTCGTGAATAATCATTATTTTCTCAAAAAAAAAAAAAAATAATAATTTAGTGTGATGTTGGTCCCAAGGGACAGTTGGGAGATTAGAGGACAGGATTTCGTGAAAAATGTGACTTTTTTTTTTGTTAATTTGGATTTGGGTGAAATTTGGTTGTTGTTTTCATGCATTGTAATTACGCTTAAAAAATTGAAATTCTAAATTTTGGTTTTTCAGTTCTCAATAGTGAGTATTTTGGTTGTTCTGTTCGGCTTTTAGGGAAGAAATAATCTCTAGGGTGTATTTGGTATGAATAGGTACAATAATTGAACTACTTTTTTAAATACACAATTATTTTCAGAGCTACACAATAACAAGTTTGACGATTTTCAAATTGTACCCCTCATCTAGAAGACAAAAATTTTAATGAGAAATGCAATAACTTTAGACATCTGATACCTCCTGGCGACCACACAAACTCACCATTTACTGACTTCTTGGACGCCGAAAGTCTCCAAGAGTAGCCGGTTTATGTGGTATTAAAAAAACAGAAAATATACCGTCTAGGTCGAACGGTGACACATTTTTATGCG
Source organism: Halyomorpha halys (assembly GCF_000696795.3). Classification (NCBI taxonomy): domain Eukaryota; kingdom Metazoa; phylum Arthropoda; class Insecta; order Hemiptera; family Pentatomidae; genus Halyomorpha; species Halyomorpha halys. Next base: position 1,667,108 of record NW_027108761.1, on the reverse strand, counting down.
ATTTTGTCAATTGTATTATTTTAACATGGCTCTTGTCTGTAAAGCATATCTAATTAGTCTTTATCACCTTCGGGATCTGTGTTAATTGATAATTAAAGTTGAGGTTTTCAAAGCTGCCTATACAGTTTGACTACACTTAGGAATTCGAAACCATTTTTTCTGGGTGTTCATTACACCATAAATATTATATAGAGTCAGAAGAGAATAATTCGGTTCCTACAAATATTAGCAGAACTACTTTAACCGTAGGTCATTAAGGGCCCACAAACACCGCCTGTGCCAACAATTCCAAAGCTACGACCCGTAACGGCAATTCAATTGTTCACCTGGCACAAATTACACCCCCGGAAACTGTTCTCTTATTGTCTATTCCATTTTTATTGTTTCCTGTTTGCTCACGTCAACGCCCGTTGATCATTATGCCTTTTTTTACTATTTCTCTGTCTCCAGAATGGAGAAACCTAGGTATGTTTCATGGTATTATCAGTATTGTTTATGAATCCAGTTTATTAATTTATGGCATTGTGCCAAGGATTCATCTATTTATTTTAAAGTTTTTCAACAGCTAGGTTAATTTACACTAAAGCTAATGACTAATTAAGGAGCCATTTTTCTATTCAATACAAATATTTATTACTGAATTAGAAACCATCTATTCAATTCTAAAATTACCGAAGGATGTAATCTCATAAAAAATTGCATTCTCATAGTGTTACTCATAAAACCTTTTGTTTAATGTGGTTCTAATTAATATGTTTAATGGTTATAATCCAGTCATAAATCTATTTACGTAATTTTGAAAGTTAACTAATATCATATAAAGAGAAAGGAGACTACATTTGAAAACGGAACGTTTGGGTTTTTAATTTATTTGCCTAATTATAAGCCTTGGTATTTCGGCCATGAATGCTTTGTGGGAAGGATATGGGTCAAATGGGAAGTGGAAGACTTGTTTGGAAGTCTTACATAATCTTTAAAGCATTCGGTAATATCAACTAATAGTTTCTCATATAATTATTGATTTTCTTTTGATAGTTGTAATTTTAGATTTTTTTTTAAAAATATTTTAATGGCATTGGAATTTTCCATACAGCCAGGTATCGAACCAGGAGGTCGAGGTTTTTCATTTTGTGGGACCGCCACTCCTGATAAAAGACAACGCCCCAGGCTGGATTCGAACCGGCACCGCCAATAGACCTCAGAATGGTAAGGCTGTTCCCAACCACTTAGCTCCGGACGGATTTCAGATTTTAATGTTTTATAAATTACATCACAATTTCTTCTATTGCCTTCATTTTTTCCAGTGCTTTCCAATAAGGTATGAATTAAACATCTAACTACCAGTTTCTAATCTGCGAAGCTCTTTGGCATTCTCAATAAACGGGATGTAAACACGACCCGGATTGGAACAGTAGCAGTTTAAATGATTTTGTTCTGATTGCTTTATCTACTACTGATGTAGGGTTTCACCTCGCTTTCTCTGGCTACTAAGTACAGGGGAGGGAGGTGAGATGGTCAGTGTAATCCGAATCTGAAACCGCAACATCAGGCCATCTGCCGCTAGTCTAGCGGTGTAACTAACCTTCGTTTAGTAACTTGATTTCGATATGTACGGGTATCTGTGGAAGATGGTTTTTTTTTTATACTTTTTTCCCAAAAACGTAGTTTGAAATATATTATGTTTATTTTTATTATCCTTTTTTTTTTTATAATCATACCTTTCTTATCATTAGAAACTTCCAGAATATCATAATAGCATGATAGGTAATGTTACTCTTAACTTTATAATTTATTTGTTAACTGAAGGCTTCTCCATTTCTTGATCTTGTTTATTGTAATTTTTTGTTAATTGTTCAATATAATCACCATGGCCTATCTCTGATTTATTTAGCTTCCTTGCCTCTCCGTATATTTGATTCCAATTAGATCTATTGAAAATGGGTCATCGGGAGCCGGCGCTGAGAGACTACAGTTCCCGCAGTGCACCACCTTTTCTTTTTCATCATTTCCAAAAACAATGTAATTCTATAGCAAATAATCCTGAAAATTTTTGTGTAGTTCTATGTTTACGTTTATGTTACTTATGTGAAATCGTCGTGGCATCCTTCAGGTTTATGTTTGGCCTGAAAAAATAATTTTAACGATAGAGCGTATCATGTTAATATTTATGTTTTATTTAAATTTCTCTATTAATGACAGCGTTGTTTATATTTTATTTTAATTATGGGCATACAGCGCAGTCAGTTGATCGTAAATATAACCAAGCCTTACCTATGAGTATCCTGCTGAACTGAACTGTACCATTTTTGTTCTGAATCTGTTCCTAATTTAAATTAATTGTGTTTTTAGTAATTAATTCTTAATTTTTTTCTTTTGACCCCATTGTGGTATAGGTAACCTTATCTGATTATTTTTTCCTAGGCCTTTTTAATTCAATTGTTTGCTTGGGAGAAATTAAGAACAAACGATTTTAATTTTTTATTCTACTTAGCCTGAAGTAGGCAGCCTGTCGCCTATAATGTGCAGGTATAGGCTTCTTAAGAACTAGCCCTTAAAATACTTTTCAGGTAGGGTACCCAGCTATAGAGGTTAGGGGAGAAAACTTCAACCCCTCCGCCTACTACCGCATACCGACTTGAAAGCCCGATTTCTCGAGCTTTGTCCCTTGTTTACCTCCTGGGCAGGGGTGTCGGGCCTTATGGAATTTCAAGAGGGAAGAAAACGAAATGTTTCTGAACACTCAGGTAAATTTATGGTTCTTTTTCAGGTTTAAAAAGCATTTTTAGCCGAAAAGAATGAAATGTTTGTGAAAAAACACCAACACAAGACTTGAACATATTTCTGATCCTTATTTCTTATCCTACGTCAAGTAGTTTTATATCGACTATAAACAGTTTTAAAAATATATAGATTCCCATATGAGTCAGACTTGAACAAAAAAAATTCCTTATTCTTTTGTTCTTTAAGTATCTTGACGAATTCCAATGCCATTTTCAATTTCTTATTATTCTCTTACTTATGAGTTGTAATGATTTTTTTAAATATTTATTTTATTGCTTTACTATTTTGAATAAGAAGAAATCAACAGTGGAGCAGTATTTATGAACTTCATAAACAACAACTAACCTAACGTTTCTTATAAATGCACACTTGTAGTTTTAACTTATGTTACGTTTATTTAATTTTATTTTCGGTGAGTAAAAACGAATTCCTGTCAATAAAATGAACGTTTACTAAAAGAAAATTTTGTTAAGGAAAGCCAAAGGTGCATATTTAAAGGGAACCTTTAGTAAGGCATTCCTTTACAGGGTTCATAAATACAGCCCTTAGTTTAATGCATTTAACAACGTTTTCCCGTAAAATTCATTATGTTTTAATAGTATAGCTGGTAATAGAATTTAAAAGTTCAATATTCTATGCGAGTAATTAACCATATTTTTTAATTTTGTTAGGAAAAATATTACTAACCCGATTCACCAGATTAATATAACAGGGATCTACTCAGAAATGATTATTTTTTATCATATTTCAGTACATTTCTTTTACGGAGCGTTAATAAGACTCTGCATGGTTATAAGTTTGTATGTGCATAACATGTGGTAAAAAGGTTTATATTTTGTAATGTTGTAAAAAAAAAAAAAAAATGCCGGAATGTGAGCTATATTTTATATTAATTATTTGGCGTAAAATATTTATGTTTTTGTTATTGGTCCTATACTAAATCGTAAAAAAAAAAAAATATTATTGACCAAAACTGAAAACATTAGCTTCACTTTCATTTCTGTGAAGTTACATCTATTAACTGCACAAAACTGCATCTGTAGCCGTGTCTTTAGCTAATGAAGAAGGTTAGAGAAAGTGCACTTGAACAGTGGAGGCGATTTGTCTTCGCTTGATCTATGTAATAATGTTCAAGAGAGCCATGCTAGAACTGCCAATACTGCCCGTTGCAGGGCTCGCATTAATGTGGGAAAGTAAGAAGAGTTGTGTATGTAAAACTGGTCGTTAGGGTGCGCGAGAGAGCAGGTGTACTCACTGTCAATGGGACTATAATTGAGAACTACTCTGTATTTAAAGGTTTCTGTGTACTTTTTCATAATCTATTCAGGTAAGTAGGTGTTACGTTTCCAGGTTTATTATTGAATTAGATACGTTGTAATCGTGAGGGTAATCTTTGCAGATCATGTTCGAAATACTTGTTGTTTGGTAAACATATATGCTTATATGGTGTACTTTCTTCTTCAACTTGGAATGCCTGATATGAATGGTAAAAATGTAACCATTGTCTTGGAATTGTTTCTGTATTCGGATTGACGTCAACATCCAATTTGTCGAAATGATCCCCTGATTTACCCCTTGATTGGAAATGAGATGACGTTTTCTCCTTTAGTAGGTCAAAGTGGCCTTCGCTGTTGAGACTCCTCAAGACCCTTGTGGTTTTGATTATGGGATCATCCTAGGAGGACGTGATGGCCGCTACCCCGTGATCCTCTGAATTCGGGGTATCGCCTCCCTGGCCCACTTCGTAGGCAGCCTTTTGGATCAATTGCGATTCCATGCTACAACCCGGATCTCCATTTGTCCGAAACTAAAACGAGGGTGTTACGGAATCGAGAAACTCGATACAAAAAGAGGAAACCCATTCGCTCCGCAATAATTCCAAAATACCGTGTCGAATAATGCAGCCCATTATTATGTCAGCTCTGTTTGATCCAGATTATTTTAGGATCTTGTGAAATATCACTGGTCGATATCTTTTTGTGTTGGTTACAATCGTGCCTACTGGGTGGGTGGGAAGGGGTGTTTTCAGAATTGTGTAACTATTAGTACTCTTACAATAGTATAATTTATACAATGCTTCAATTTTGAGTACTTTTTGAATTTTTTTCTTTGAAACTTAACGTTGCAGAATTGTTTCTTAGCATTAGCATTATTATTCCCTTCGAACAACTCCTTTCCAGATTATATTTCTGTTAGAAATTGTGTTTTATGACGAGAGGGGTCCTAAAACTGATTGTACACCAGGAAGTTTACAAGTTAATCTTGAAGTAATTATAAACTTAATTTCTTTCTATGCATTCTGATTGGAAACTTTTTTTAAAAGTTTACCATCTCTTGAAACTGCATAGGCCTATATCCAGATTTTTTATTTTACCACCTTAAAAATAATCCTTATATTTATAACATCTAAAATATTACTGGTAGTCAAACTATGTAAAATAATCAATAAAATTTAAAGGATTAAATTGTTCATATTCTGGAATATAATAGGTATTGTGTAAGGAGGTGTATATTGTCTTATATATGTATAAATTTAATATATGTAAAAAAAAAAATGTATAATTTGAAAGAAAACCTGTATTTGTGCAGTGAAGTGCATTTGGTTTCTACCTAAAAACCCCAAAGAAATGATTTAATATTTTTTTTTTTTTTTTTTTTTAATTGAGTATCTTTGATACCAAAGTGAAAGGTTTGCCCGTTAAAAGTTTTTTTTTTCTGTTATTGCATTTGCTCATCATCATATTTCATCAATTAATGTAATATTTGTTCAAATAATTTCTGTGTTTTTATCTGTCTACCCATTAAATGTTTTTGTGTATTTTATAGTCCCTTTATATTCCGATTATCATGTTTCACTAAATTAAGTGATAAATCTTTTTTAATCAACCTATTTCACGAAAAGCATTGAATGCTAAGAGTTCTATTATGGCTCAGTTTAAAGCTCGTTAAATGCACCATCATGTAATTTATCATTTCCCTTAGAACAGTAGTTTTTATAATTGAAAAAATAAATTCGCCAGATAATAAGTTTGCATTAATATAAAAAATATCGTTTTTGGAAAAACTATAAAGCTCAGACTCGAACCAATTAATGTTTAACATCTCTATATTTTATTTTTTTAAATACACAATATAACTTATGCATCTAGTGCATGTGGATTTTATGTCATAAAGTAATACTATCAATTAGTAATATTAGTTTGGAGTCATAAGCCTGTAGTTATAATTTCTGATTAAAAAGATAATAGGTAATGTTAAAATGTTGGAATAATTATTTTTGTTCAAATTTTCTTTATCTTGGACTTATGTTTTATGGGAAAAAAAATCTATTTTTGAACTAGGTTTAACTCTTATTTGTTTTATTATTCTGTAGCCTATGTTTTAACCTTAATATTATTCTAATTATTGTCGTTTCAAAGTTAAGGCTAATTTGAGTTATTTTTAAATGTATTGTTAGGAGTTGCTATTTTACAAGAGCAAGTTTGAGTGCCCGCATCTTCACTTTAGCGATGTTTAATAGATCCTTTGTCTGACTTAATCAAATCAATATTTTTTATGAATTATTTTAAATTATATTCGGCTTTTCAAATTGAACTTACCAATAGTCCCCCAAGAGAATATACTTATAATGGAGAGTGTTGTCTGCAGTCTAGTGTTTATATTTGTGATGAGCCTTGGGGGCGGTCCTTATTCGGTTCCCTATGACTAAGACTTAGCCTATTACAAAAATACCCAACCTTAATCCACTCACCCTGGAAATGTTCCAGGCAGAGCAGACGGATCCTCCAGACCGTCTTGAACGAAAACAGGAGCAGTGGCTGGAGGCTCTCCCTTCGCATTGCCCATTAGTTACGGAGACCGCTAGTGGACTTTCACGAGACCCACTATTTCTGTAAGGAAGTCTTTTTTTCGCTACTTGGTACCAGCACATTTGGTTTTGTTTCAGGGCTTTAAATTACAAAGGAGAGTGTGGAAGGATTATATTCTTTACAAGCAACCTGGCGTAATCTTGATGTACTATTGGTAGAAAACTGTTGCAGCGTTTATATTATATCTGGACGCAGATTTCTGGATATAATGAAAAATAAACGTTGTTGGAGCAAGGTCAGAGTGGTAGTAAAAAATAGCAACAAGAGATAAGAGAAAAATATATTTATTAGAAACTAACGTTTCGCTCTACTTTCCAGGGCATCATCGGGGCTAAATGAAAATAAAATGAAATAAAAATAAAGAAAATAAGATCTAAACTGTAGAGTATGATAAAACTAAAAGAATATACGTAGAAAGTTTTATAAGAAAAGGAACGAATTAAACTGAAATAATAAGTAATTACAAGTACAGTTATCAGTTATTGTATGTCTATACTTGTTATTAATAATCATTCAGTTGAGGGGTCGACTTTTATTTTTGCTGCGGTCCCACAAAATAAAAAATTGATCCATAACTATAGTTCAAATAGGGTTGTACCCCTTAGGTAAACATACTTCCCAATATATTAGGAATGACCAGGAAAGGGGTTATAAAAATAGGAGGGATTATATTATAATTCTTTTTTTATTGTAACATTTAAGTAATTATCGCCTTTGTACAGACCTGAAATATAAAATTCTGCGAAATCAAATTTATTTAATGTAAATTATTTTAAACCTAATATGTTAATAAATTGTATGATTTAAATTATAAAACATATTATAATATATTCATTATAATATGTGTTGGTTGGTACCATGTTACTTCCATTGCTTTTGGACTGATATTTGAAGGATACCTGTTCTTTAGAATAAGAAAAACCCAACATTTAAAATTTCTGACGTTAGAAGTTTTGAGTTCATTGTCGTAGTGCAGTAAGTATTGCTGAAAAATTAAATTCTTTTCAGTTCTTCAGTTATTTCTATTTACTTTACTTTATTTCAAATGTTTTTGTTGAATATTATAAATAAATACACTGAACAAAGTAAGTAGAATATATATTTATAAAAAAATAAATATGTTTTCGAAATCACGAAGAACTACGTAGAGTTGTTAGCTAACGGACTAGTGGGGAAAATAGAACCACGGATCATTCGACTTGCCGGAGGGCGGAGATAACTAACTATCGACGGGAGATTTATGGCGATTTCCAATTCTTCCTCCTCAATTGTGGCCAAAATCTAATACCTTAAAGACGGTACTTGGGGAGAGCCGAACGTGGGACCGGTACGTGATAGAATCTGCCGAGGCAGTACCACTATTACGTCGAGTACGTTGGGTCAAGTCGCTACGGTTTGTTTTCGCATAACGGTACATGTCTTCTACGGTCTTTGGTAGCTTCTTCTTATGCTTGTTTCCATTTATTAATAAACCAAAATAATTCCATTGCTGATTACCATAAGAGAAACGAGGATTTTTTTATTTAACCATTTCATAAGAGAAAAAAATGAACTACTAGTCTAATATTTTCTGGATTAGGATCGACTCCCAGTTAGAAACACTGTTGGATGGGAGGTGTAGCTGTAAGGACTGGTTGGCCGGCAATCCTATCTTAAGGCAACTAACTCCTTCGAAGGTAGCCCCTCCCAAGATGGTTTTTAATTAGCACGTACAAATCGCTGCTACTAGCGGGATATTTTATCGCCCACGTTCTCGTATAACGGATCGATTTAGGGCGCTGGGGGGTTCTTTAGCAACTACTTCATAATGAGCTTGCTTATCTCTATTTGGACTGGACAAATGATTTTATTATAGTAATCTTCCTCTTACGTTTTGGATTTTTTTAGTTTGCCTCGCTTTTTTAACTTTCGATAATTTTTAGCATTATTTTGCTATGGACATTGGCCATATCCACGATCATGTCCGCCTCCTTTTGTTTTTATTTATTTATTTATTGTTATTTAAAACTGTATACAATTATATAAAGGTAGTAAATTTGCTATTAGATACAAAATGACATGATATATACATGTGAAGAATATACCCATTGATAGAAGTCTCATAACGTTACTAGAGAAGAAGTAATCTTTTCAGACGCATAGGTAGATATTCGGTATTGAAGGAGAAGCCAGGTTAGAAACAAGTGGGTTAGTGTGATTGGGAAGGTTATCATAGAAGGATAGGTATCTGGTTCTAGCCAAATCAGGAACTTATGAAACATTGAGGTTCTGATAGATGACTTGATTACGGACTGTAAGGCCCTAAAGCTCAACTCCGTATGTCTAGATAGGCCTTATTATAGTCATGTAGACCAGTCTTTTGTAATGGATTGGCAGTTTAGTCCGTTTATCTTATAAATGTTGTAATAGTCAGAATCGACGAGCAGTTTCCTGGCTTTTCAGTCTTGTATGAGGATTCCACGTCAGTCGTTTGTTCAGATGTAGTCGTGAGTAAGAGATCTGTTCTCTCTTAATTTTAAAATTAATTACTTAAAGGGTATGATTATCTTTCGATTTTTTACACTATCTATTACACGATGTAAAAAAAAAGTATTTCTTATTATAATTTATTCTAGAAGTTGGTGTAATGGTAACAGTGATCATTAGGAAGTCGTAAATACGGAAATAGTTTTCACGAAGTTTCCTTCAAATTGATACGTTGCTAAAATTATTACATTATTAAATGTAATTATTATTTTTTTAAGTTGGTTAAAAAACATTACGGTTCAGTTGGTTGTCCGTTCGTATCTTGGTCATTCAATAATTATTTACCAGCGACTCCATCCTTAATGGATTTGAGTGAATAATAAAATAGAAAATAACTTTTTTTTATCCAAGTTTCCATAAGTGACCCTCAATTTCAGAATAGGGACAGAAATATCGATGCACATCTAGAACCGATAATTTTAAAAATATCAAATATCAATATTGGAATAGAAACTGTTTTCAATATTGTATTTGATCAAGATAAATCATTTTCAAACTTTTCGTAACAGTATATCGACAAAAATATCGGTTTTAGAATCGATACTGATTTCGATGTAATCCATACTAATATCGACATTGGAATCGAATCTAACATCACTTCTGGCTTTCATATGATATTCTATATTGTCGTTATATATTACAATCACAATAGGTGCCGTCATCGTTACTGGAATCGATATTAATTTTGAAATTAGAATCGATATATTAGTTATCGTTTGTAATTTTTTTCTGATGTTTTTTTTAAATAAGTATTCCGTAAATCAATTATTAACCTATTTTTATTTTTATTCTGAATGTTAAAGTTGAAACAATTTCCTAATAGCTCATTTAGTTTGTTGATAGGTATTGTTGTATTAGTTTTATTATCGACTCTATTTTTTCTACAAAAAAAGAAATTGGATATAAATATAGGTATATTTCAACCGAAATATAAATTTTTTAATATAGCGTATTCTTTCAACAACTCAATTTCAAATTAGTTCAGTGTTCTCAAAATAAGTAAAATGAAAAGTATAAACTTTTTATGTCTTAATAATTATCTATTATTAAACTATAAGTTTAATTTTTATTTTCTACTACGATTGCATTAAGTGGTGGTACCTATTAACAAATCCTAGATACATTTCAGTTCGTGGTTCCATGTACCTTAAATAGAAACCAAGGCCATTCTCTCGCCCTTGTTTTAGTGAACGCTGAATCAGCTTTACATAATTCTTTGTAGCCTTCATTTCATTTTTCATTTATCTTTATTAAATAATTTTAATATTTTTAAATTAATGTATTCTCACAGTGACAGTATTATTTAAAAAAAAACTGTTCTTTCTTTTTTTTTTTTTTTTATTATATCATGTAAATTTGTGTAATTTATGTATGTCCGATCATGGATTGATTAGTATGTTTTTGTGTATCTGTGTAATTTGGCAGCATAGATGAATAAAGCATTTCTCTCTCTAATACAAGTTATAATAAAACAAAAATCGTTCTCTTCTAAGACATAGGGTCACGAGGCCATCTTCTTTTCAGGCGCCTCGTAGGATTGCCAGGAATGGAAGAGGAAGCAAGGTTAGAAACTAGTGGGTTTGGGTGGTTAGGGAGTTTATAATGGAAGGAATAATATCGGGTTTGGGCTAGATCGGTTACATAAGGAACATTTAGGTCTTTATGGATGGTTTTATGATTTTATTAGTGATAAAATTAGGAGCATTGAGGATTTTACGAAGGATTTTGGATTGTAAAGATTGGATACGAGAGGAATTCGTAGGTTTAGTGGAGCCCCAAATCTCAACTCCATATGTCCAGATGGGCCTTATTATTGACATGTAGATCAGTCTTTTGTAATGAGTTGGAAGTTTAGACCGTTTGTCTAGTAAGTGCTGTAATAGTCGGAATCTGCGTGCAGTTTCCTGTCTTTTCTGTCTTGTGTGAGGATTCCAGGTTAGTTTTGCATATTAAATCTGATAAAATCGCATATAGTTTTATAGTATATTCTAATAATTGAATTGAAAATTACACTTCTAACTTTACAACTTACAACTCTTAAATTCCGTTTCAGAGATAACGTATATATAACTTGAATAATAGTTGGTGTAGGTTCTGGAGTGTTTCACTTTTCTACTCAATTCCATTTCACTGTGACTAAATTAATTAATTTCAATAATTATGGAAGTAAAAGCATGAATTATTTTTCTATTTCGATACGAAAATAATAGCCTCATAAATGACATTTGTTTTCTATTTCCCATCCGGTATCCATGCGTATCGAATTATATAGAAAGTTTTACGAGAGGCGTTACAGCGGCGGTGTGGTAGAGCTCATCATCATCACGAAGACGTCACGGCCTTGGCCTTATTCTTCGGCTATGGCCCGCAGGATCATTTTCGTCTCCTGGAGGATCTTGCCAGAACTGATTGTTTCCAGTAGCCACTCCATTCGCCATGGCTACCGTTTCCAACATAAGATGAAGAAATTTAGCTAACGGTATTATTTATATTGTTGGTGTGCTAAATCAGTAATAGGTTCATTTGTTGGAGTTTGGTATTGTCCTAATCGTCTTAATGCTATTATTTAAACTAATAGTACGTGATGGCGAATATTTATTTAAAATTCGTAAAGTGATAATAGCAAACAAGTAAAAAAGTGAAAGCTGTATTTATATTTTCTTTTATTTAAAAGAAAATGGTTCGGGTAGCGTTCAAAAAACAATTCTCAAAATACCAGTAAACAATTTATTCTATACGAACGTTTCGTCCCTCGTTTCATCAGGGCTAAACAACAAGATAACATAGTCAAGTATAGTAGGATTACAAGATTGTACAGAAAAAGTTATATTATAGAATAAATAAAAAGTATTATATATTTTTTTATGTTGCTTTCTATGTATAATCATGTAATCCTACTTACTTTACAGTATTTGCATTTTGATTTTCTTAACCTTGAAGAAAAATTACAAGGTAGAGCGAAATGTTAGCCCATGATAAATAAGATTCAAATTAGGGTTTGTTTTTCGCAAAAGCTTTTTTTTTTTTTCTTGTATGGTTACGACTATAGGGGTATTCATGATCTATGTTAAAGCGTGTTAAATGGAAAAACTCGTGTTAAATCGAAAAAAATTGCCTTCTTTTGCCGTGGTAAAACGAAATAACATTTAACATGGCTGAGAGTCTGTTACTTGGTCAGTTAAATCGAGAATGACGTCACACAATAGACCAGTTGAGATCGCCGCCATATTAGTTGTTGTGACTTTCAATACAGTTGTCAATTAGCTCATCTTCATTCTCTTCTTCACAAGTTTGAAGATCAATAAGACACTCATAAGCTAAACTTTCACACAAATTCCACTTTTCACTCACTCTAGGCATGTTTTAATTAATTACTTAAATCAAAACTGAAGTAAACAATAACATGAGGGTCTGGAAGGAAGGTTATAAACATAAAGGCTTATACAACAAAGTTGCTGAGAAAATCCGCTAGGGGCTCTTATGCATTTAACGTTTAACATGCTTCAAATAGGGCTGCTCACAATCCTATTGTTATAACATTTAACATGGTAAAACATATAACATTTAACACAACATCATGAATACCCCTTATATAAGAAACAAGACAGATCTGACCAATGAAGAACTTTTGACCAAAAATTTTTTTTTTTTTAGTTATTACATAATAAATTGAAAATAAAACGCATTAAATTCTGCGTCCAATAAATTAGTCGTATAACAATGATGTAATATCTTACAACAAAAGGATACGCTCGTGGGATCACCAATTTCGTTTTTTGGTGATACTAGGTCGAAAAATATTAGGGATGTGTCTGAGGTTCTTGCTAATACTCCCCAGATGCCGAGAAAAAATAGATATATTTCATAATTTTAGACATTTTTTATGTTATCGTAAGTCGTCTTTGCTCTGCATATATTTTATGGTTATCATATACCTATCGATTTTTTTTTTTTTTTTTTTTGTGAAGAATAAGAACAAAATATCGTTGACTGTATTAAATTAACTTGAGTGAATTTAAAAAAAATATACAAAAACCGAAACTGGCTTCCAGTAAAATAGGCCAAAAACATTTGGTTTAGGAAAAATCAAGTTAGAGTTTTGAATCCGTTAAATGCGAAATTTGATACAAATAAAAAATTATAAATTTTTAGAGGTTACATTTTTTTTTTTTGCCAATGTCACTTGTTTTCGAAATAAATTCATAACTCCTCACAATGTTATCTAAATCCAACCTAATTACAACAGTTGATATGCTGAATTTCTTCTCTTTCGACCCGTATGAATATCTTGTAGTGATGAAAAAAAAAAGAAGGTATTTGACCTAGTCGGTTCAAACAAAATATTTTTGGCAGAAAAATATCATCTCCTCAAACCTCATCTTATGATGTGGGCCAGGGAAAATATTATTTTTTTTTTATTATTATGATAGTACCCGTATATACAAGAAACAAAAATAAAAACTACTACCCAACCTCTTGCATAAATCACCGGCCTAAAATAAAAATAAACTTTATCCCATTAGGTCTTCTGACAACATAAAAATTCCTTAAACCATACTCTTCAATCCCACATCACAACCTTGGAAGAATGGTGCCGAAATTAGAGGATTTAAATAAATCACAACAAATTCCATCAAATCACCTTTATCCTTCGTCGTATACCTACCGACTGCCCTACAATATCATTTAATATTGTTGATCTTACCCCTGTCGAACTGATTCGCTACCTTGCACTACATCTTGACTTGACTATGGAATCCTCACACTAGACTGAAAAAACAGGAAACTACAAGTCGATTCCTACTATTACAGCACTTAATAGACAAACGATCTAAACTTCCAAAACATTGATCTACATGACTATACGAAGTTGAGCTTTGAGGCTCCACTAAACCTTCGGATTCCTCTCGTATCCAATCCTTACAATCCAAAATCCTTCGTGAAATCCTCAATGCTCCTAAATTTATCACTAATAAAATCATCCATAAAGACCTTTATATTCCATATGAAATTTATCTAACTCGAAACATCTATAAATCCTTCCTTAACCACCCAAATCTACTTGCTTCCTCTTCTATTCCTGACAGTTCTCCGAGGCGCTTGAAAAAAGATGGCCTCAAGACCTATTGTAGAAATGTCATTAGAGTGCCAATGGGTAATTTTTATAGAAGTCTTTATCATACCATTATAATCTAACATCAAATTAACTAGTTTTTTAAAATTTAAATACAGTTGTAAATGTCAATAAATAAATAATTAGAGAAGAGTAATGATGTTTTGGAATATTCCTCTTAGAATAATTTCCTTTAAATATAATACCTTGTTCATTTGTTCAGAAAGTTCATAAAAAAAAGTGAATTCGTTTTCTCTGTTTATAGTAATAATTTGTAAACATGTTTTTTGCACTTTTTCTTTTTTTTATCTTGAAGGAACAAACTTTAACATACCATTATTTCATTTTAATTCTTTTTACTTTCAGGATCTAAACCCTCATCTTATATTTTTAACACTATTATTAGGGAACTTGTCTAGGAGTAAATAAAGAATGTGATTATTTTTCACCGTAGGTCAATGAACCAGAATCATGAGAAAGCAGCGTCCAATTGAAGGAAGTATAGAAAATGTGATATAATGGCGGTTCTAAGTGCAGAAAGTATGACAAAGTGAAGTACGGCGAAGCAAATCACAATGAGACTTGATTATAAAAAATAATATGTTGTGTCTATCGGCGACAATAAATACAGTTATTGGACGTCTTGGCGTGGTTAGTTATCGTGGTGGCATGTTGGTCTCTTGGGCTTTCTACCAGCCCCCTAGTTACGATGTACCATCTTCCTCCTTAGAACCGAAGTGGAAAGCTGTCCAGTATAATCGATTATATTTTATCCTGTCCCTCTTTTAACGACAACTATTCATGTCTAAAGACCTATAATCAATAGGAACGTGTTAGTGCAATTAGTGAGCAGGGTTCTTTTATGCCAACTTTCGACTGTTTAAGAAGTCTACCCTATTTGGCTTGAAAATAGCCTGTCAAAAGTTTCAGACAACTTAAACTGCTTAGTAATTTCTCCACTTAAGGGCCCTGAGAATTTTTAGCTGCATAAGTAATAATCCCTTCTAGGCATTTTTCGATTCGTGCCCCGGCTACTAAAAAAGGGTCTATTGAGGTACGCATATCACATAACTTTCCACTACCTCCCTATTAAAAGTTGAATATATTCTTCGGTTTCAGAACTGATATTTCTATATTAGTCAATGATGTTATATTTTCCGGTACTCATTTTCTAAATGAGCAAATTTGATTAATTCCAATTACAATAGTTTTCGAAAAAAAGTATTTTTAACATTAATTTTTCTAAAATAAATAATTTAATTTCTATCCATTTTAGTTTCATATTTTATTTTTCTTATAAGTCCGACGTTTCGGCCAATGCGGCCATCTTCAGGGACAATCTACTACAAAACAGCTTTTGTATGTATGATCCTCAAACATTTCAAAATACTTAACATTATTATTTATAATTTATCTTACCTTAATACAGTTTTGGAATTATATGATTCAAAAACTCCATGCTGGCTATTCTGCCCAGATCAAAACAACAATTTCTATGAAAGATTAAAAACATTAGGTAAAATATATATTTTTGTTAATAAGTATATCCCACATATGTTTAATTTCCTAATTAGTCAATATTCACATTAAAACCAAAATTAAAATCATTTATCACAGTCACTATTTGTTAAAACTTTATCACAACAATGCTTGTAACCTTCTTCCACTCAGTTCAAGCATTACAATTATTTATTATAACTACACTTTTGTCAATTTTCCTCTTTATTTCATTAGCAAAATTCCCATCGAGGCTAATTAAAATTATCCACATTCAATTTATCCTATATTATTCATAAATTAATTCCACTTAACATCCCCGCACAGTGCCGGTCCAAACGTCCTGCATCCGTTTTGAAATTCACTTATTATTTTATCTGTAAATAACAAACAATAAAATATGCTTGGTGGGCCACTCACACACGACATTACTTTTTAAAGTATGCCAGAAAGGTAAAAATATACCAGTTTAATAAAATTTATATTCTGCATTATTGATTGTTAAATTGATTAAGAATCAATATTGAACATACTGAGAATCAATTTATGGAGTCATCCTGTCAACTGTAAGGGTTAGTGAAATTATTAAACAAACTATCAAATAACCACGACGAAATTATTTATCAGACTGAAGTCATTGCACATGTGCTCGCCAAGTCAAACTCATATTAGAACGAACGTTTAATTTACGCATTTTTCGTCATTCTACGTTACCTTCTACGACTATCATTGTAAAATATTATTTTTTCTAAAATCTTCGTCTTTTCAATGATTTATAATACGTCTATTTTGCTAATCTTATGCCCTAAAATGTGTTTACAACCTGGAATATTATATTTTAAAAATATTTTTCCTCCTACCTCCCAATGTTAATTATCAAATCCTTTCATAGTTCATACTTATCCATTCTTCATTACTGCTGACAATGTGAGATAGTTCATTATTTGAAACTATTTTTTTTTAATTAGAAAATTAGAATTAAAATCTGTATATATCTGTATAAATCTGTATATATCTGTAATTAAAATTAAAATCTGATATTATAGAACATCTAATTTTACGAGTTAAATCAGAATTGTTAAAGCTGTTTTTGGGAAAGTCCAAAAAATGGGAAAAAACGTTTCTATAAAATTGCACATCCCGTCATTCAATTTGATCGAAAAAGCTGCTGCATGGTTTATTACAAACCTTACTTACTATTGTATTAAACCATATTTATGAAATTATTAGAAGAGAATGTATGTTTTAAAAAAATGGGTTTTTTTCATTGTAGGGCATGAGTATGCAAACAATTAAGTTGCGAAATGTCGCCAAACAATCTATTAGGGGTATTCATGATCTTTGGTTTAACATGTTAAATGCCTTCTTTTACCGTGGTAAAACGAAATAACATTTAACATGGCTGAGAGTCTGTTAAATGGAGAATGACGTCACACAATAGACCAGTTGAGATCGCCGCCATTTTTGTTGTTGTGACAGCTCAGTTCTTTCGTGTGTTTGTGGTATTCATATCCCTGTTATTAAACCAGAATGGATAATTTTAATGATACATTTGAGAAAAAAAAAAACCAGTAAAAAAATACAATGTAATTTCATTTTACTATCTGAAAATTTGTAAACGCCCGCCAGAAAAAAATCTCACTGTATGAACCATGTAATTATTCTTAGGGGACATATGTTCCAGAATAAAGTTATTTTTTCATTTCATTTCATAAGCTAAACTTTCACACAAATTCCACTTTTCACTCACTCTAGGCATGTTGTAATTAATTACTTAAATCAAAACTGAAGTAAACAATAACTTGAGGGTCTAGAAGGAAGGTTATAAACATAAAGGCTTATACAACAAGTTGCTGAAAAAATCCGCTAGGGGCTCTTGTGCATTTAACGTTTAACACGACTTCAAATAGGGCTACTCACAATCTTATAGTTATAACATTTAACATTTAACGCAACATCATGAATACCCCGATACACCCCTATTATTGGCTGATCCTCAAGATCCACCAAAAAAATGTATACCTACAACAGTCGAAAAGAAACTTATCATGTTAAACTTATATATGTATATATTGTCACATATCATGTACAAACAAATTATTTTAAACAGTTTAAGAAATTCTATAAAATTGTTTAACATTTTATGACTAACGTGTATGAAATCTGGCTGAGGTCCATTTGTTGAATCAGCATTTTTGCGAATATAACTATCAGAAATCTGGTAATTGCAGATGAAAGAGCGAATTCCTTAAATCGGTCATTCGGGCTCTAATGTTCTCCGGCATAGCCACTGCCTTCAAAAGTAGAAAAAATAAAATCCAGGTTCATGGCTGTCGGTTTTAAAAGGTCAAACGCTGTACCATTCCGTTGCATGCTGTCATACTGCGTGTCCGTGTGATTCGGTAAGTGAATTCATTTAGTACAAGATAATAAATGAGAAATAATTAATAAAATTGATTTCCATTACGAACTACCCCTTGAAGATAAACGTTATTAAGTATAGTATAGTACATTGAACTATCTTGAATCTTGAGACTTATTTTTTTTTTTTTTTTTTATTACGTAAATAATTTTTATTAAATTAGTTGACGTGAATGAAAGCAAAATACAGTATTTTTACCTTATTACACACAAAATAATATTTTCGAAAAAAAAAAAATTATTTAATGATATTTTTTTTAAATTGATAGATTTATTTATTGATAGATATTACAATCTGCCACACAGTTGTGGGCAATAGGTAATATTGATAAATGATCTCATACATACTAAAATAAAAAAAAATAATAAAAAAATAAAATAAATATAGATATAAATATAGTAAATATTGAGACTTATTAATACTCAAATTCTGGCTTCTTAATGTACAATAAGGTAGTTTATGATTTATCTCCGTAATAGTAGAATGTTTTATGATATTTGTTAAAATATATATTTGTAGTTTTTCGGACAAAATTGTTTATGAAAAATTCATCTTCAAACTACTACCCCGACGAAGATGAACGTCAAATCTTCAATTTGAGTGCCTGCAGACATCCTCACGTCTAATGGTTCCTGAGATATAGTTGTTCATAGATGTTCAAGTTGATAGCTATAGAGACTTTAGGAAAGTCGCTATAGCTATTAACTTGAACAGCTCTGACGAAGTTCTACCTAGTAGGGCGAAACGTCGGAAAATAAATGGTTGTAGAGTATTTTTGTTTCTATATATGTATAGTTGAACGTAAATATAGTTGAACGTAAAAATTGATATATAAGAAGATGGTCAGGGTTGCGGTCAAAAGTGAAACAAAAATAGTTTACAACTATTTATTTTCCGACGTTTCGCCCCACTTTGCAGGGCTTCATCAGGGCTAAAAAGATACAATGATAAGAATAAAAATACAAAGATAAGTTACAATGATAAGAATAAAAACAAGAATAAAACAATTTTTATTTCTTAACAAAAATACTTAAAATATAAAGCTAAAAAAATACAGGAGATGAACATAAAACATAAATATATATAGAGAGATAAAATAACCGTCATGAAAGAATAATAAAAATAAATAATAATAATGATATAAAATGACAATAAATGAGTAAAGAGCATGTCAGGACAACATACCTGCTTCAAGGAATCGGTTGAACAGAAAGAAACAATGAAGCGGAAGCACGGAGGAGTGGGGAAGAGGTAGGCAGCGAACAGTTTAACGGTTTTATTTCGATTTATATCGATAGATATAAATAAATATTTTTGTTTCTATTTTGATCGCAACCATCATTTTTCCTTTTTAGATTGTATTAAGATACTGTATCTTATTTTAAGAATTTTTATATTTTGAAACCACCTCTCACCTAGAATAATCATTAGTAAATTTTTAACAGCTTCGATTCTGTGAACAATGTATGTATGTAATTTTAATATTAAATTTTCCTTTCTTTTTATTTAGCTCCATTCCTGTCAAATAAAAAATTAACAAGTTAAAAATTGATTGTTACATTAATTAAACAAATTGCATGTAAGGCATGAGGAAGAACAGCACCTAGCGGCACCTATGGCTTTTTTTACTTTCTCATGTTAAGACGTCTCTCATCCACGTTCTTTTTAGTCTGCTCCTTGCACTCTCAGGCTTGAGAGTCATGGCCATTTGACTTATAAGGGCTGTTTTGGTATCCCAGTAACGTTTGTAGTAAGCTCGTATACATTCATTGACCGTTGGAATTTTCAAGTCAATATGCAATGTTTTGTTATTTACGTACCATGGTGCATCAAGTCTTAGTGTTTTTGATTGGAAAGATTGTAATCGTTTCGTGTGAGTTTGTTAAGTTATTTCATAAAATCGTAGTGCATATGTTTAAGTTTGTGTATGTGCTTAACTTTTAATTTAGAGTTTCTTCTGAGAATTTAGCGCTGCTGTATATTTAGTAACTGACTATTTTTCTTAACTTGTGCTCCCTAATAATATAATTTAAATTATATAAATTAATAATTTAAACCTCGAAGATCTCTATGACCAACTATATGAATGTTCCTGGCTAGCAAAAATAAACTGTACTATGTCCTAAAATTCTTTTTATTTCGTTCATCTACATCTAGAATGTGACTACTACTGTAAAAAATAAATTGATGTTTTCTTGGCGCTGGTTATATCCTTCTAGTTCCTGGACAATTCGGTAGTTCATATTATTTAGTGCTTGGAAGTCTTTATCTTTGAGAAAAATTGAATCCTATGTCATCATTTTACTTCTGAATCGATGGCATATTGCCGCTTTGACTTCTGCAATAGTTCACAGTAGCAAGGCGGTTGGTAAAAGAAACTCTCTACAATGCAACCTCAATGAAGCAAACCACCTTGACCCAATCAGCTTCGACTCCTGTTATATTTTATTTCATAAATGTAATCCCCCGCATATATCCTAGGGATTTTCTAATGATTTTCTGTAATTTCCTTTTCGAATCGTGTCGGCCAATACATCAGAAAATTAGTTTATTGACTTCTTTCCGTGTTTTTTAAAAATTGATTTAATGTAATTTACAACTGTACAAAATAATAAATACAATAAGTAAATTGGATGAAGGTTTAAAAAACTTGAAGATCTTGGGAAGAAACCACCAATTGGTGGTACATCAAACATTAATTTAAATTAGAAGGTTCCTTGGGCATCTTCTTTTCAGACGCCTCGGAGGATTATCAGGGATTGTTAAGGATGAGATATTAAGAACTAATGGGTTTGGATGGGTAAGGAGTTTCGTGAAACGACGCATATCTGTTTTGGTCCAAATCTGCAACGAATGGGATGTTAAGGTCTTTGTGGATGAGTTTATTTGTAACGTAATAAGGAGCATCAAGATTTTACGTAGAATTTTGGATTGTAAGGACTGGATACGGGAGGAATTTGATGGTTTGGTAGGGCCCTAGAACTCAATTCCATATGTCCAAATAGGTCTGATTATCATAGTGTATAATAGTTATATGTAATGAATGGGAAGTTTAGAGTGTTTGTCAAGTTGGTGTTGTAGCAATCGGAATCTACGAGCAGTTTCTTGTCGTTTCAGTCTTGTGTGTGGATTCCAAGTAAGTTACAGCATGGACAAAATATATTCATGAGGATAGCAAGCACACGTAACTTGTTTTGAAAATTTTCTTTTCTAATAATTTTTTTTTTAAATCTAAATTTTTGTTATAATTTTCATGAGCTATAAATTCTACAAGTACTTAAAAGCGTCTATGTAAGTGACCTCTGACTACCGACCGTGGCGAGATCTAGATTCCATTCCTCTTGCCAGAATTAAGATTATGTAGGCTAGGGTTAGTGCTAAAAAAGGATCTCATGCGAAAATAAATGAGCTGCTTCATGATAGAACATTATTCTGAGGATAAAGTTGGAGCTTAAAACTTTATTGGTACTATATCCGACAATTTTTTGCCTCTTCATTGGTCATAATTGATCTATTATTTATTTAATAAATGCATCTAGCCGTAGAGAAGGGAGCGTGGTAGCTCAGTGAGTAAGGCGATGTGCCACAAATTCCCGAACCTGAATTAATTATTATAAATAATTATTTATTATATTACAGTAGCCGTGAGTCAACCCTGAGGTTTTGTGGGCCCTTCCAGTACGCAACTAGCCTATATGAAGTGGGTAATCTAAATTGGAGAGAAAAACTGGTGATTGAGCTAGATAAGATCTCCTTGTACACCCGTTGGTGAAGAAGCAATATTTCCTCACGATATACTGAACCCTACATGACTTGTATCGGTACAGTTTTTTTATTTTTTCACTCACCCATAGAGGTTCATTAGTATGCTAAATAGTTTATTTTTACATTGTAAGAGTTACATGGTTTTTGGGTTTTCTGCATATGATTTTTTGTGAAAGTTTAAATCAATTTTCCACTGCAGGTAGTTTCGGTGTTTTCGAGAGTGATATAGAGGTGTTTCCCAATGTTGCAGTCTCTTCTTGTTTCCTTAACAAGTCCCCCACCTAGCAGAATGCTCTCAACTGTCAGAGATACCTTGCCGGTCGGAACAGTCCATTTGAAGGGAGAAACAGGTCACGGCTTCGCATCATGATTTCTATCAAGGCCATGACAACAATTGATTCATTAACTTTTATTCCCAAACGCCTCCAACAAAGGATTTTTTTTTTAAAACTCGTAATAATATCCCTAATTACCCAATGCTATTGGGAAACTTCTTTATCCAAAGCTCTGCCCGGTCAAAATAGACACATGACGACGGGACTAAACCAGCCCCACTGGTTGACATCCTGCCAGGCTAGGCCTAACTCCAAACCTTCGCGTCCTAATACTGGAACGGAAGGCCATAGAGGAGATGTCACCGGTTATTTTTGTCTGCGTATTCCGGTAATCCAACGTTGGGAAATATGCAAACCTCCTCTACTCAGGAATCATTAAATATTTTATTCATTAAAATTATTAACTTAAATTCCTAAAAAATTGCTAACGAATCGCATCCTCCAATTTCCAATGACCATCTACTGTTTAAGAGATATTTCTGCTGATGTCTATCAAGCGTTATTTACTGAGAACTTTGATTAGAAGCGATATCAACTTCCTGGTGATATCAAGCTTTCCAAAATATATATACTCGTTCCCTACAATACTTCATCGAATAGATATAGTTACCAATAAAAATTAGAAAGATATATATCTTAATAATTATTTAGAAGACTTTAATATTTATAGTAAAATGAATATTTATAATATGAATATTCCTGTAATATTTATAGGAAAATGAAACCTCTTAATTATTTTTATGGCAACGTTTCATTGATAATGTTCTTAAACGAGCTAATATTTAAATATTCGTACGATATTTATCAAAATTTTAAGATAATAGTAAAAGAAGCAGAATAATATAGTAACACACAATGCAATCTCTACTATATTTATTCAATTATCGAATGTAAATTAAGTGTTATTACTTTACTATTTATTTATTTAGGATTTCACAACGTTTCAGTCTAACAAATCATGCTTAGATACAAAGTTTTTATTTTATGTGATGCTCCTATAATAATATTATATAATTATTTATAAAAGTACCTTAGGGTGGCCTGTTATTAATCCGAAACATTGTAAATAAATAAATTTGTGGTGGTAAATTAGATAGACCATTGCGATTTAATTCTAATTTCTGCCTTTATCCTACATCAGCCAATAAATGTATGTAATATAATTTATAAACTTTATTTATTTTATTATTAACACAAACTTCAATGATCACTTTTACTCTCAACTTTTACAACCGTTCTTAAGGAGACCTATAAAAATTGTTTTAATTTTATTATTATATTACTTCCTCACACAATACTCAAGTTCTTTAACCTTAATTATTGATCTCATTATTCATTAAATTGTCTTTTTTGCAGGCTAATTGCCCATCTCTTATATCTTTAAAAACAAATATAAGTATTAAATTAATATCAGAATAGTTTCAATCAATCTTTTTAAAAATGATTATTCACAAAACTATTCTACTAAAATTATTTTTCCTCTTCTATTAACCTCATTAATTAATTATCTCCTTGAGAATGGCCTAAGGGCCGAAACGTTGGATGTATTTAAAATAAAAAATGATCGATGGATGTCTTGTTAATAATCGTATATACCACTCTTAGACAATGACTATATTGACTCAGCTATCAAATTATTTATTTGGTTTTCAGTATACTTTTCTGAAGATTCCAATCTTAAATAATCTGAAAAACGAATGGTGTTTTAAAATTTTTCGTTAGAATTATATCATAAATTTACTTCTATTTGATGTTTGTATTAGAACAGGAATCGCATACCCATTGTTGAGTAGTTATTTAGCTTGTATTTAAATAGTTGTGTATATAATAAAACTATTATTAAATATAATGTAAAAAATAAAAACTGTTCGGCAATATAGACACAAATTAAAAGATTTTGATTTTGATTTATTTTTATCTGTTTTCGTGCTTATTATAATTTTACTGTAAAAAAAACTCATGAAACAAGAAATTTCTTCAATCCTTTTTCTGTTCAAATATTGTTATTGTTCTAAGATAAATTTTGTCATTTTATTTGCCTTTTGCTAATTTTACCCGCAAATGCTTCGCTTTATCTTATCACTTGTCCTGAAATGTCTAATCACAAGATAAAGCTGTTTTACATGATTTTTTTAGATGGCTCTTTATCTGTGTTTTGTTTGAGGTGAGAGACTTGTGGATTTTTTACAGTTTACCGTAAGAACCACTAGAAAGGTTAGATAATTAGAAAATAGAAAGAATTTGTTAGCCCTTTTGTTAGTTATCTATCGTGGAAAATCTGAAAGGACACTCAGTTAGACAGCATTCAGACATTGCTTAGCCTTGGTGGGGTGCATTCAGCCGAACGCTTGCTCACTGAAGCGAATTGGCCAAACCGAGGAATGGCCTCGCTGCAAGTGTCTGATAGTTGTTAGGTCATCTCTCCCTCGTAGACTGTAGAAAATTTCTTAATGTTGAATAAATGATTTTAATAGTTGATATTACTTTACTGGGGATTATAGATAAAGAAATGCTTTATTTAGCAATGCTGCCCAAATACATTGGGTTGCTACGATACACAGCATACCAATCAATACATGATCGGACATATGTACAATACATATATTTACATGATATAACAATATTTTTCCTCTACGTTTCCCTTTTACAATCAGTACTTGTCAACACACTATATACAAATATTTTAATTTTATTTTCTATTCAACTATTTCATTCCATTTAACAATTTTATTTCATTTAACTGACAAATTTATTCTGCCTAATTCACTTTCTCAGACCCTCTCGAGTGATCCCCTACCCATGTTCGATCGGTTAAACAAATTAATTAAAACGAAGTTATTATTATATAGCAATGTAAAATCAAACCAAAGACATAATAGTCACAACAGGAGATTTTAAAGAGAGTTTAAAATAAATAAATACAATTAAAAAAAAAAAAAAAAAAAGATAATTTATAGATTTAAAAACATGTTATGCATGCAACATGTAATAATATAAAATTAATAATAAAAAAAAATGTGTTTAGTTTATGACCAAAAACCAGCTTCACTTCCTTGTTCAGAACGAGATATATCTATAAACCTGCACTTTGCCAGCCCCTGAAACTTTTTAATTTTTTTTTTGTTTATATTTTTGAAGATATGCCCTTATGCAGAATGGGATATTTCCATACATTATAGACCTAGTGACAAGAATTTAAACTGGTTTTATACTGAAATTTTAAACATTTTTAATTAATCTCAAAGGGAGATGTAACAAATTTAACTTGCACTAACAGCTAATTAACATTAATTTTAGTATTTATGAAATATTTTTTAGTTCTTGTTATGTTGCAAATGAGCTACTCAAATATATTTCTCAGCTGTCTTAATCTTGGAGGAATGGTACAATGGAGATTGTAAGTTGTCTGGAAAAGTGAAGCTAAAATGAGCCTTAAGATGAACTCTCGGGACGTGGCAGAGGAGTAGGAGCCAATCACCGGGTGCCTTATGTTTCAGTTCAGATTACAAATGGACATTCCTATTAACCTCAACGTAAACCTGATCTCTGAGGGCGCGGCGAACTCCCCACTATTTGGCATAGCTTTTGCTTTGAAGGAGATTGGTGTATGCCACTCCCTTGGTTTAAATTTGTGCTTATGTTATCTCCTCTTCCCTTCAACATATCAATGGTTGGCAATGTTACTCTGTTTTAGTTCATTTTGCTGCAAAAAAAAGTGATAAATTATAAAATAAATAAATAGAAAAATTTTGGTTTGTATAGTTTTCACTATATAGGATCACTGTATTAAAAGAATAAACACATACATAATCTCAAGCCATAATGTTTTTTATTTCATACGCTATGTTTGACTTCTGGTGAAAGGTTCTGTAATCTGTTTTTACAATATAATATTTTTCCTAATACCTTATTTCTAAACAACAATTCAATACAATTCCATCCATACCTTAAAAACCCGGTATTTCCCGTCGTACCTTCTCCACCCTAAAAC
Organism: Halyomorpha halys; assembly: GCF_000696795.3. Classification (NCBI taxonomy): domain Eukaryota; kingdom Metazoa; phylum Arthropoda; class Insecta; order Hemiptera; family Pentatomidae; genus Halyomorpha; species Halyomorpha halys. The sequence continues at coordinate 1,640,809 of NW_027108761.1, read as the reverse complement.
ATTTAAATTATCTTCCCCACCTACTTCTTTTTGAAACTCGTAGGCTTCTGGTTACTGCCTTAATATTCCCTCACTTTGATTGTTGCTGTGTGGTTTACGGGGGTTTCTCTGGGGATCTCGAAACAAAATTAAGACAGTTAATTAATTGCTTTGTACGATTCATCTTTGGGGTTTCCAGGGACGCCTCTATCACCCGATTTTATGAAGAGTTGAAGTGGCTTTACCTCTCCTTCCGTCGTAAACATTTAAACATCCATTCTCTCTCTGATATCCTTCAATTTAAATCCTCAGTGCATTCCCGCAATACCCGCCCACGGCCTTCAGACTTTTATGTTAGTGCCCATCGAACCGCAGCCTTTGGTAGATCTTTCCTCATCCCTATGGAATTCTATTCCCTCTTTCATTCGTAGTTCTAATACCCTTCCAACCTCCAAATCCCGTATCTTCGACCACCTTCTGTCCACTCAATTCCGGAAGAATAACAATTGAAAGTTTCAAACAAGATTTATATATTTCTGTACTTAATGTATCAGATTTTTGTTTATTCTTGTAAATATGTACATTAGCAGAAATTGTACCTTTTCATTTATTAGTTTTAGTTTAATTATATTTGATTTTTTTTTCTATTACTTATTATCAGAAGTGTTTGTCATCTTATGTTTTATAATATGACATATGATTTTACTTTATTTATTCTATTCTTATTTTATATATTCTGTTAATTATTGTTGTTCATTTTTATCTTTTTAAACCCATTATTTTATAATATTTTATGACGTTTTATAATTTAATTTTTATTTTGTATTTCACTCTAAGGCTCTAAAGCCTAATTTTGACGCCTGTACATTATTCTAAAGGGATCAATCCCAAAATAAATAAAGATTATTATTATTATAATATTTTTCTGCCCTTATGATAACAAAATGTTAGATTACTTCCTTTTGTTTTGAAACAACAGTATGATGGCGTAATCTTTTCAATTAAACAGATGTAATTAGCTGAAAAAGAATAATACTAAACAATGAACTCCTGTACATGAGTATTAACCGCTACCTGCTGATGTACCTCCAGTCTTATTTTTTATGTACAGGTCATGTATTATCTTTTTAAATTCATTATTTTATTATATTTTATGACGTTTTATAATTTCATTTTTATTTTGTATTTCACTCTAGGGCTCTGAAGCCTAATTTTGACGCCTGTACATTATTCTAAAGGGATCAATCCCAGAATATACCCTCCATTATATCGTTCGGGAGGCGGAATGATAAGATAAGACTAGGGTGCTGCGAAATACATCCAACAGAGTGAAAAGGAGCTGGATGTGTGATAACTTTTAATAATCTTGCTCCTTGAAAATTATTTTTGCCCCGGAAGAGGTACTGCTTGGTACTGACCTCACTCTTGCGTGATGGGCCTTTTCAATTTATTCAACGAAACAATTTTTTTTATCTGACAGGTGTGAATAAAAGTCGATATTGCAGAAAACCGTTGCTTGCTAATGTAGGGATTTGACAAGCGTTGAGAACTACTTTGGAACAGGCTCGTTGATGAAGATGGTTCCTATTAAAACGTCAAGATAATTACTGGCTGCATATGGCCTAATCCATTGAATTAATGATTCACCCAGCCTTTTAATATTTTCGTCTTGTGACATTGCTCAATTATCCTCTTTAGCTCTTTGTCCTACATTTGATGAACAATTTTTCTTCTCCATTTTCGATAATTGTCTTCGCTATAAATCAACTTTTTTTTTTTTTCAAACTGTAATAGCTTTTGGCATATGTGGGTCAACTGATTTGAATTTAATTTACAGGACAAACTGAATCCATTCATGTTGGCAATACAATATAATATATTAATAATAATAATATATCGGTCTGTTTTTGTTTTTTTTAATATCTTTAAGATCTACTTGGTAGAGGTTTGTATTAATTTCGGCATAGACGATCGGAACTTTGACTGGAGCTTCTACCATATATCATCTTATAAATAGTCAAGGAGTATTTTTCCGTTTAAAACAAGTTCTCTATGAAGTTTTTGTTTTATATTAATGCCAGCTTGCCACAGTACTTGATTAGTTTTTATAGTGGCCCTGGATTAATAAGGTTTCATCCCTTTGGTACGATCACCCTCATTGGTACTATATGCAAGGTTGGTTTTCAAAATAAACCTTGTTAAACATTATTCAATTATCTTTTGCCAAACTTTCTCAGTTCCTTAGTTTCTTGTTCTATACAGAAACGTCCTGACACTCCTTATATAACCTTGAACCGCCTTGTACGCAGCTGTATATTGCAGAGATGTAAACCAGACGTTGGCAATTCGCAGTGATGAGAGTTCATCGTCCTCCCACGCGGAGAGAAGGAACTCTTTTTATTCTATCACCCTGGAAGGCTGGGAAAGTGCTCACTAGGACGACCTGCAACACAGACATCTCCTACATCCTTTCCTTGAACCGTTTTTATTATTTCCATTTCTTCTCTCCTGATTTGGCCAGATGGCGAACTAGACAAAGACTGTCCTTGGAGGACGGCCGTGACGAAATGGTTTCGCTTCGCCTAGTTAGGATCAACCTGATTTCGGAAGGAATAATAGACATCTTCTTAGCAAACTGGTTCTGAATGGTTCTATGCCGGTCAAGAGGTTTTTTAAAGATGAGATTTAAAAACCTTCAGTTAGTTACGGCTGGTTTATTTCTGCTGAAGATATCTCTTGTTTCTAAAAATAAAAGAGAAACTAGATTCGTCGAATTATAACAAAATCAAAAAATTATTATAAAGCTGCCGCTCACTTCTTCACTCCTCTAACCTCTGCAATTTTCAGAACTTGGGATTTTTCACGTTTTAATACGGACCAATTTAATTTTTTAAAAGCCTATCCAAAACTGTTTAATATTTTATATATATCATATACTGGACAGTTAACGGTCATAGAGGGATGCTTTATTTCTATTTGGTTAGTATTTTTTTAGGCTGTCGAAGTAACATGAGCAATCTCCTTTTTACATGTGGTCACATTGGCGAAGCATCGACTTGCTAGCGACAACAGCGGGATATTGTCAATGTTTTGAGCGCATTGTTGATTTTCTAATCTTCTAGAATACTTCGACAGCAAACTAAACTCTGATAGCAGATTCTAACACGAATTCGAGTTATGATCTAACGCGGTTTGAAGGAATAAATCGCAAAAAAAAAAAAAAAATGCCATATTGTCGATTATTGTACAAGTGGTCCGCAGATTTTGGTATAAGCTTTTTTTATTTTGAGTTTTACAAGTTATATATTTTTTCTTAATAAAAAGTTTTAAATATTTTTTAAGTATAAATTTGGCTTCAATAAATTATGTATTTTCATATTAAGGATAAAGGAATATCAGTTGTTGAGATTTATTTTTTTGTTATTCACAGTATTCCAACAACTGCATCTTTGGTTATCGCATTAGGTATCTAGAAAAATTGAATATTTTGTTGAATAAACTATTCTTATATTTGTTGCTGCTTCGAAAACTAGTGTTAAAGAAAAAAAAGGAATTTTAAGTGAAAAAAGGTTTGAAATATATTTATTTGTGATACTAATTTACAAATTCTCTGTGGATGGGACCCATTGACCAGTAAAGAAATGGAAAGCTATGTAAACATTTTCACTTCCTAGGGGTTCGAATCACATCGCAAACCCCTTCTTTTGAGCATAATCTGTCTCTGGATTGCTGTTATTATCGAGCGCACAAGCTGACATCCTACAGAATTAGGCGGCAATCAACTCTAATACTTGGTCGGGAGGGGTGTGATAGTATCTACAGTGTAGAAAGTAAAACATATCATCCCTCCAAACAATTACTTCCATATGATAACAGTGTTCTTGTCATCCTTCCCTGTTCTTAGCTATAGCTTTCTCTGTCAACCTACCACCGACAGCTCTTTTTTTTTTTTTTTTTTTTTACAGTGCATCGTAAAATAATTCCATAACGAAATAGACAACTCGAGTCATAAAAAACATTTTTATTGTCAAAGAGTTTCCCTGATTCACTATTCATTTAACAACTTAGTGAAAACAATAGTCTCTTGTTCTTGTGGTTATGACTATCTAAAAAGGAAGAAGTTCTCAGGAAATGGCATACCGAAATAGTCACCGGAAATTCCCGGAGCCTGCTTATGATATCTCATCATACATAAACTTACCGAATTAGGAACTGTGAGAACACTCTTACGTAAATCCAGGAACACTACCTTGCGTGAGTTTCTGCCACATTCCGGACCAGTTAGCGATAAGATATCGAGGAACTTTGTTTTGTTCTCGGGAAAGTAGACTAAGTATGTTATGAACCTGGGAACACATGCTGATGAATCCGTTATTATCCGCTGATTTATAAATAATCATATATTACGTAGGGAATCGGTCTTTCTTATCTCGTATAATTTAGGCAAACAATAAAATTAAAAAGCATTATTATATTTCAAAAAAGTTGTTACGCAGCGGGACGTCCCTCCTCGTTCCAATAATCCACTGGCGTTATCTACATATTCTTTTTTTTTTTTTTTTTTGATAGATTTATTTATTGATAGATATTACAATCTGCCACACAGTTGTGGGCAATAGGTAATAGTGATGAATGATCTCATACATACTAAAATAAATAAAAAATAATAATAAAAAAACTCTCTTAAAATATATACAAACAAAAGAATAGACAAGATGAACATAATCAAACTATCTGTATGAAAAATAAATAAATAAAATAACATAATGATAAAATAATATATACAATATTTACACAATCGACCTGAGGATCCCTGAGCCCACTCTATCCCCCACGTGTGAGGGGTAGAGCAGAGCTCAAGAGATCCCATAACTTGTGATATATTAGAATAATATTAAAAAGTGACATATTAGAAACAAAATATAGAATTTTAATAATTTTTAACCTGAAAACATATGATATCCACACGAAATTTCTGAAGTTAACCGTAGACTTTATTATCCGCATGGTTCTGCATAGTGCGATTTATCTTTTTTTATTTATTGGCATTCATTTGCTTTTATATCTGTATTATGATGTGGAATTATTATCTATTTGTTGATTGTTAGAATGTAATAATTGATGATTCATATTTTATATTTAAATGTACCTTTGTAGTTTTAAATATAACTAACATGAGTTCAAATAGAAGTATTTATTTTTTGTTTCTGTTTCAGGTGAGTGCGGGTTACTATGCAACTTTTGTAAGTACATGAAGTTATATTATTAGATATTTAAATTAAATTGAAATACAGAAGTTATTTACATTTATTAGGAATTTTCTCATAAGCATCTTCCCGTATCCGAAACCTTGATAATTTTTTATCTTATCGGCTTAATTCGAAAAAGATATACGACTTTCCGGTATGGACTCTAGTTCCTCACTAAGACATTTCTTTTCCAAACCATCATCGAAACAGTTTTTAGAAAAACTGCAAATAAAAAAATCATAACAAGAAATTCCATCTTAAAATATCTTTTTAGATATAAATAATAATTATATTCTGGGACATGTTCCTTGAGAATAACACAACAGGCATTGAAAGTGAATTTTAGTATTTTAGTGTAAAATACAAAAAGAAAAAAGTAAAACAAAAATAATGAAATTTTGACTATAAAATATTATAAAAGTAATAAATTTGAAAAAAAAAATGAGTCAGCAATAATCCCCAGCCTCTAAAAAAAAATTAAAAAAGTTTTTATATCAATATCTTTTAAATAACTATTTTAGATATTTAAATAATGTTTGTATTAAATGAAAAAATAAAGGAATTAATCGATGAAAAGGAATTTATTAAGAAAAAAAATTGACAATTGCCAGTCCAACTTCAGCAATCTTCCAGGAATGCATATTTATCATGACACACCTCAATTAATAATAAACAAACCGTCATGGACGACTTAAAAACAATTTAATTTGTATTTCAGTTTCTATATCAAAAGGTTTACTGTCACGGATTTAATATGAAGCAGACAAAAAAAAAATTATAAAAAAATTAAATTAATAAAAGAATCAAATGTAAGCACAATAGTGAAAATCATTATTCAAAAAACAACAAAGATGTGCTGCCCCAACTCCATTGGATTGCTAGAGCTATACAGCATACTTATTCAATCTAATTAGACAATTAATAAATAAATAATTTTTTTTAATCTTACAATATATAGGCTTAACAAGTAAACAATATAAATAATAGAATATGACTTTTTTGTTCTTTCTATACTTCATTATTGTTCCTTTTTCTTCCTTTTTTTATTCATTCCTTTTTTTTTCTTCATATTTTCTCTTTAAACTCAATGTGACTTTCCTCTTTTTTTCCTTGTTGTTCTCCTCTTTAACATAAAAAAAAAAAAAAAAACCTAAAATACAAAATACAACTAATTCATTCGTACTGCACTTTCCCACTCAACCCATAGGGGATGGAAAGTCGTTTAACCTCGATTTAGAAATATCATAAATTATTATTATTTTTTTTTTTTGTGGGTCGATTTCGCTAAATTTTGACATCACCCTGCCTATTTATATCCGACGGAGCCTCGAGGCGATCGCTTAATATTCATGTGTTATTATAGGCCGTCTCATTTGCAAGTCCTATTTGGGAGTGTATTGGACTCACCGGTCGCTTTGTTGTTTCGAAATTTTACAAGCAATTTGTTGAGATTATTATTCATACCATTGTTACACGATAGCGATTCATACATAAATATGGGCCTGAATAACATTACCTCGTAAAATTAGGAAAACTTATCACTTCAAATATTTTATACTTTTTTTTAGTAATATCGGGTTTTCTATTTTCACGGTCTTAATGCTTAGTCACTATATCGCAATTTAAACGTATTAAATATCTAGAGATAATACTTTAAATAACTGAATTTTACTTGATTATTGGGCATGTTAATAATTAAACCATAAAAGAAATATCTGAATATTGAATCACAGTTTTTTTTTTTTTATTTAACCAGTTTTTACTTCACTGTTTCTTCACTTCATCCTAGTCTTAACTCAAATTATTTATCTTGTTTTTTTTAATTTTAATTAACTACTTTATTCAATACGCAGGTATTAAACCTAAAATCTAAAGGTAACCGATAAGATTCTGGAACATGAAGAATATTACTTCAGAACTACCCAACACAAAAAATAAAACATTATTAATACAAGGAATTTCCTGGAAAAACATTGAGAAGAAAGGTTGAGACGTTTTTCACGCATTCTTTTCGGCTAGAGTAGGAACAAACATTCGGGTTATTGACCTGAAGAGGGAACTTTAAAAACTCTTTAATTTTGTACTCACATAATCATTTTTTTTTTTACCTTTCATTGTTAATGTTAATTATTACCGATAATAAAGTAAAAATTAGAGTTTCTATACGATTGTCTTAAGATTGGCCTAAGTATGTTCAATAGCATCGTTTAACTAAAATTTGGTTACAAAAGTTAAAATTCATCCCTCTCAATGGATTAGATATAATATCAAAGAGGAAAAATGATAATAAGTTTATAGACTAAATAAAAAATTCGTGACCTGTTTTCGATAATCCTAAAAAAAAAATGATAAAATTAAAGAACATAAAAATTTATTTAAGTTTGTACTTCAACTGAACAAAAGTTACTATCGATGAAATTTTCAATGCTTGTTTTACTTATGTCAATATTCATGCTAATAAATTTTAAATGTAATAAAAAAACTTTTTTAAAAAGGTTATACTGAATTATATTCTCGTATTTTTCTTCGTTGTTTTGATAGAATATAACTTTATTTACTTAAGTAGTATTTTTTTTTTGTACGGAAAAGCTGTGAAGCTGTTGTATGGAGAAGGTCGGTGGTGCTGTCAGCAAAACTTTTAATGGAATCGTCGTTTGAGTCCCTCCTCTCAAACAATTATTTTAAAAATGAAATATCTCAATCAGATGAGTCACATTGCTGGTTACATAGTTAATGTCGTCTTTGATTTTCAGATCTAATCCAAAATAAAACAGTTTTGAGATTTAAATAAAAGCATTTTTTCTCAGAGTTAAATATCACTAATTTGATAACCAATCATTGTTACCTTTGATTATAATAGAAATTTTAACGAACCCAAAAGTTAAAGTTTCTATTATAACTTGTCAAAGGTAGCAATGATTGGTTATCAAATTAATGATTACATTTTTCTTAAATTAAAGTTACCAATAATACAAATAAATGTCAAATTATTTTATTTTTATTTATTTATTTTTTTGGTGGGTCTTGAGGATCAGTCAAGAATACAAATTTGTAATAATACTTCGTTTGGCGACGTTATGGCTACTTTGTTTGCATAGTCTTGCCCTACAATGAGAAAAACTCATTTTTTTTTTAGAACATACACTCTCTTTAAATTATTGTCACAAAATACTAGTACATAGTGCAATCTCTGACTAATAAATATTACAGTAAAAATCGCAGGGAGGAGGTAGCTATTGCCAGATTGAGAATAGGTCATACGAGTTTAACTCATTAGATATCTGATCAGTAAGCAGCCACCGCCAAAATGTCAATACTGCAACAGTGTACTTACGATCAGTCACATATTTGAGAAATGTCATTTTTATTCTGCGAACTTGAGTAGATTGGGAGTAGGACCGAGTGTATCAGATGCTCTGAATGATGACCAGAAGAACGTGGAAATGGTCTTAGTTTTCTTAAAAAGGAATGGCCTTTTGAATAAGATTTAAACCAGAAAATCTGTTATACGTAATAAAAAATACCAACAGAAATAATTATTTAAATTTTTTTTCGAAATTATTTAAAATGAATAGAATTATCGAAATAGAAATTATTGAAATAGAATATAAGCACGAAACATGGGCGTTGATGACCTCAGGGTTTTACGCCCTAAAGCCTTAGACAACAACAACAATTACAGTAAAAATACTTATATTTGTTACAATTATTTGAAGAGAGTGTATGTTCTAAAAAACTGTGTTTTTCTCATTATTGGGCATGACTATGCAAACAATAAAGTTGCGAAACGTCGCCAATAGATGTATTAAAGTTATATTATTGACTGATCATCAAGACCCACCAAAAAAAAAAAAAGCTATACATACAAAAGTCGTAAAAAACGTTATCAATATATATATTTCTTCTAGAATATAGCCTTATTTATTTTAATAGTAATTTTTTTATTTTATAATTTAATCATATGGCTTTTAATGTTATGTTAATCATATAGCTAAGTTCTCAAACTGTTCACAGAAGAGCGAAATGTGTATGTATTACCTAATCTAATCCAAAACAACAAAGTTTTAAGACTTAAATAAAAGCATTGTGGTTCTCTTTGTTTCTCAGAATAAAATGGTTCAGTATTTATTTTATACATTATTTTAGCTTACCCTGAGACTAATTAAGTCAGAAAAAACGTTTGGTTAGGTTAGACTTAGCTAGTTATTAGAGTAGCTTGTGTGGAGTTTAACTTTATCTCTAAGATTCAACTACTTACTCTTTATGTTAAGCATGCCTGAATACTATATCTTCTTGAATGTTTCAATCGGTAAGGTGATGGAATGCTATTTAGAATTCTCATCTTTAGCCCCCCTAAACCACAAAAACTTATTACCCGAGCAAAACGCTGTTTGATACCGATATATTGATAAATATATATTGATAAAGAGATTAAGGATCTCTTTTTGAAACGCTTCCTTGTCAAGTATGATTAATTCGCTTCACATGCCTCGAAGACCTATCGGGTATGTGTTTACTAAATGCTGTTAAACATACCTCCAATCATTTATTTTTTATTTAAAATATCCAAAGCAGTGCTAATGTGCTTAGGTGAAAAGATTAGTTTATTTGTAGAGATATCATTTCCTAGAGTCCTTCCTCTCTATAAATTAATGGAGACGGATGTGTCGACAATACGTGAAAGCTCAGATATCAGATTGTAAGCCGTGAAGTGTTGACAATTAAATGTTTAGTAGAGCCGTGACAGGATCTATAAACTATAAACACGCAGGCAATGTATATATTGGCTACAACTCTCTTCTCTGGTCTATCTATTTATCTATCCAATCTATCTTTATTGCTTGTAGCTATAAAAATAAATAAATAGGTACCTATGTTTATGTTTATGTTTTGAGTGAATGGTAACTTCAACACTGTTTCTTAATATTTTTGAATGACTTAACTGCATTGCAATAGTTAAGTTTAAGTATAATTATTATTACTATAATTACGGTTATATGGAAACTCATTACTAGTATTAATGAAGCGGTTTCATGTGTAGTGTTATTGGAGGCTAGAACACTTTCACGTGCATTTTGTTATCAATTGAATTAGTTTTAAAATGAAGGTAATATAATTTATTGAACACAATCTGTACAAGCCTGTCTAACTTTCTAAGTTATGTATATAGAGAAATTATGTTTTTTTTCTTTCTTAATGTTATTAAAGCTAAAAATAGAACTAGTGAGTGTGATAAGGTATAATGGCATAAACAATTGAAACTTAAGTATATTATGAAATGTTAAGGTTTTTACAGATGTTTTTATTTGTGAGAAAGTAAGTAAGGAGTATTTTCACAAAAGATGTCACCAAAGATTTTGGATGGTGGAGTCCCCACAGCTCAACTCCGTAAATTGAAACAAACCGTATTATTTTCATGTACATGAGTCTTTTTTAATTCATTGAAAACGTGGACCATTTGTCTAGTGGGTTTTATAATAGTTGGTACAGTTTCTTTTCTTGTCAGTCTTGTTTAAGGATTCCAAGTTAATCGTTTGACCAGATTTAGTAGGTGGCTGATCTGTTCCGTAGGAATTAAAAACTAGACTTATGATTAAGTATTACGGGTACTATAATTTGGGTACTTTTCAGATTATAAGTTTCATGCTGATTAGTAAAGTGGTATTAAAGTTAATGGAATTGTTGAAGGAAATAATAAATAACAAAAAATAAATAACGATAAATATTATATAAAAATAAAGTGATAAGAAATTACATATAAATAAAAGGAAGGAAGACATAAAATAGTATCAGTATAAAATAAACTTGAATAAACAATGAGAAGAATAAAAAATAAGTAACAATGGCAAGAGTAAAATTTTTTTAAAAATACGTAAAATATACAGTTAAAAAAGTACAGGAGATGTACATAAAACAAAAACAATACGGGAAAAAAAGAAGAAGAAAGTAGATTAAAAAACGTCTTGAAAGAATAAATATAAATAATAATAATAATAATAAATGACCAAATCAGGAACACCTACCCTGTTCAAAGCGAACGGTTAAACAGAAGGCGACAATGAAGCGGAAGCGTGGAGGAGTGGAGGGGAGGTGGCCAGCCGTTTTATTTTTCTATGGAAATTATTATTTAATTTTTTTAACCATTTTTGTACCGCCGAACAACGATGTATCATCATCCGGCACAATGAAGATCAAACGATTGTAAATACAAATATTTTAACATTTCCAGAGTAGGAGGTCTGGAGGCCATCCTCTTTTTAAGCCTAGGATGATTATCAAGAATTCAGTAGGAATGAAGGTCAAAACGAGCGGATTTGGGTATTCTAGCCAAATCGCCTACAAGAATTGTAGTAATCATGGATTATATTATTTGTGACAAAGTATGAAAAACAAAGGAGCATGATGATTTTACGTAGGATTTAAAAAAATGAATATGAATTTATTTTTCCTAAAATAAAAAGTTTTTCTTAATTTACTTGAAGCGCCTTTGGTGATTTTAATTTTATATACTTTTAATTCATTTAATGCAATCTGCAATATTTTGTCCTCATCATGTTCAAACAAGACAACTGGCATATAGTTTTCGTCCTTAATTAATTTTATCACTAAAAGAAGTTGTATTGAAATCGATGATTCCACGTCCATAGCCACCAGTCCTGAGACAAATTGCATCTTATATTATTTATGATAGTAACTCATTCATCACTGTGCATCTCCAAGGACTTTGGTTCGAATCCAGCTGTGGCAGATAATTAATTTCAGTTTCCCTTTAACCGGGAGTTCTCTGGGGCTCTCACAAGTGGGTACCATTACTTTAGTAAAAAATCTAGTGATCGAGGGTGATTCGGATCAAATTACCTCCTTGCTCAACGTTTTCTATTAACAACTTCTTTCTAAAGTAACCCATGAAAGGTTTTGGATTGGAGTGATACATATTTAATTTTTTTTTCAATATAACATGTTTATAAAAATGATATAATTAATTAATCAATTAAACATTTATATAAATGTTCTATTAATATCATGATTTTTAAATTGTCATGAGATAAATGTATGTAACCTACTCTGCTATTGCATTTCCCTAATCTGCTTGTACATTCTCCTGAAAATTGATAAATATATATATTTTTTCGCTATATATCCGTTATCACTAAATGGCAAAATAAATAGCTTATTTCCTTCATCACTTAATTGCAAAAGTCATTACATTACGCATTATGATAATTAGACCGTAATAATAATTATTTATAACCACTGATGGCCACGGTTCCCTTCCGTCCATTGATGTGGGAATGAAAAAAGACATTAAAACGAAAGAGGTTGATGTCATCGGGCATCAAGGACATTTTAATGCAGCCTTTTTATTCAATTCTGCCTCCACATTTCCTTGTCCAGTGGAGATCGTAATGTAGGCGCGAACCCGAAACAAAACCCTGTTGCCTAAGGTTTTGACACTGCATCTATTTTTATTCTATCGTGGCATGTCCTCCTTGAACATAAACAAAGACTGAAAAAAAACAAAAACTATTTTCACAATTAAACATCAACAGAACAAACAATTAATGCTCCTTATCAGTCCATTATCGAAACAGTTACACAACGTTTATAATTTTCACTTTTTTATTGTCGATTTAAAAAAGAAAAAAAAATTAATAAATTGATAATAGAGTGGTATTTTAATTCTTTACCTCAATTATCTTTTTTTTACATACTACAATTTAGAAGTAAAATCTATTTTCAATGTTTAAAACGCTTAGTTATATTATAATAATGATTATAATATAGTTAATAAATATTGATATTTTAACGGGGAAACAATATAACGTCCATAAATCTTGAGTATAATTTTTGTTTGTGTATTTAAAAAAAATTTATGCATTTTGTGTTAACGTTAATGAATAATTCTATATCCAAAATATTATAATTACACCCTGATGTACAACCCTGAACCCATTGTTCAGAAATGAGTTTATCATTAGCAAAGGTGTTTAAAAAGATTCATGGTTATTATTTGTTTTTTTATCAATTAATTAATTTTTTAAAACTATTATCACTGTGTTGTTTTTATAAAATTAATATTTTGAATTTTTTTAATGTGCCTCATGTACGCACAATAATACTGAGTCGGCCAAATTTTAGTTAATTTTATTTTGAATCATGTAATTTTTGTTCAAAATATGATAGAAATTTTATAAGTGGGTTAAGGGTTTATTTTATGTCCGTTTCAGAACGCAAAAAATACAGTGATATTGCTCAGTGTTAGGGCACTGGGTTACTAACTCCAAGGATACGGGTTCGAATCCGACTGTTAAAGATAATTATTTATTCTGGTACTGTCCTCATAAAGATTTTGATCAACCGTCGGTCTTGTTAACAGTACCTATTTACAAAAGGGGTATTCATGATGTGTTAAATATAAAATGTTTTACCATGTTAAATATTTAAGTATAGGATTGTGAGCGCTCTTATTTAAAGTTATGTTAAATGTTGAATGCATAAGAATTCCTACCGTTTTTTTGAGCAACTTGTTTTATAACTTTTCCGTCCAAAACTTCATGTCATTGTTTACTTTTAAGTTTTCATTAAAGTAATTTATTACCGCATGCCTGAATTGAGTTAAATGTGGAAGTTGTGTAAATGTTTGGCTACTGAGTGTCCTGTTGATCTTCTAACTTGTGGAGAAGAGAATCAAGATGAGCTAACTAACAATTGTCATTATATCATTATTATTAATTTATTAGTTTTAAAAACATCTAAAACAATACTATCACAATCAAAACACAAACTACGAGCAAGCAACCTACCACGACAACAAACAAAATGGTGACGAGCCCAGCTGTTCTGTTGCCTGACGTCATTTTCCATTTAACAGACTCTCAACCTTGTCATATGTTATATCGTTTTAACATGGTAAAAGAAGGAAATATTGCTCCATTTAACATAAGTTTTTCCGTTTAACACGCTTTAGCATGTTAAACCAAAGATCATGAATACCCCTAAAGTAATGTAACTGCATTTAATGTAATGTAATAAATTGTGTTTTATTATTATTATTTATTAATAGTTTTAATAATCTGTTTAATCTTATTTGTTGAAAGAATTATGAATAATCCATAGTTTCTTTTTCTTGGATCTCAAAGCACTGATAGTAATGTTTTTATTTTTTAGCTATAGTTGATTATCGTCTTTGGTTCTATTTTTTCCCTCAGCTCCGTGTATTTTTAAATTATAGATGGAATGTTTCCGACTTCATTGCTGCCGTCATCGAAGCACTACGGGTACCGCTTAACCCTATATGGGTTTCTTGCTGTCAGCGCTTTGTTGTAGAAAATAGTTCTTCTAGAATTACAAAAAAAGATCTTGTGATCAGATAATAACAGTCTATTATTTACAAAGCGAACCTGTCTGCATCCAATCAAAATCGCTGTTTACTGGTACTAATTTTACAAGATCATCAGTAAAAAATTCAGATTATAAACGAGAGGCCAAACTTAGATAAAAAGGTATGTGTTTAATTTAGGTATTCCCCGGAGTAAAATTGGGGGATATTACCCAAATTAATTATTATATTGGTAAGCTGGTTCAAATTAAGGTATTACTGATAGTTTGCTGGTAATAATGGAGTGGACTGTATTTAAATAACTTGATATCATATGGTTTTAAAATGAAATAACCTCTATTCTCATTAAAGTTTTCTTACACAATTTGTTGTTTGAGCAAAATAGTTACAATATATGTTAGTTGGTTAGTTGTAAATCTGGTTTTATTAGATTAATTGAAGAAGATTACAGTTTACTTGTCTGATTATATGCAGCTTGATGGTTGGTTGTGATGTGAATGTGATTATGGAAGGGGGGTTCTCTCTTCTCATCATCCTGCCGCCGCCGCCTCTCTCGCCTGAGTCGAAGGATTTACTCCCTCATCATTATGATAAGAGACCTTCTTGAAGAGTTCTGTCCTCTTCTTCTCCTGTACAGGTCAGGATGGCTTCTTTACTGGTACTAACCCCTTTGTTTTTGGGGACCAAGATGGCTGCTTAGGCTTCCTACCGCATATCTTTGCCACTAGATGGCATCATGAATTTCCTTTCAGAACTGAGGGGGCGCCTTACTTAAACAGTATGTTTGTTGATATAATAACTAAAGGTTCTTTGGAATCGACATTCTCAAATTTATGTCCTCTTTTACTTCGGGTTATCATTGACTAGACCAGTCCTTTTTTTTTTTTTTTTCAATAATTACCCTGCAGAAAAAAACAACGAAAAAAGAACGAATAGCTATAGTCCACGGTTTTATCTGCGTTAAATTTCGATCAAACATCCCTGTTGACTACATAAGCAAATGGACTTGATTAAAATCGGAAACGTTTTTGAAAAACAATCTTTGATTAAACCTTGTTAGAAACTGTCTTAACTCTCATGGCTGAATAGTGATAATCTGAAGTAAATTACACTTTTTCTAATGGTGATCTTATGCAGACAGTTTTGTCCTATTGAGAATTCAATAGTATATGGAAAGATGTATGATATACCATAAAATTTATAATTTTCGAGTTATTTTTAAAACTATATATATTTATTTTGAACCAGTTAGATAGGTATTTTTTGAAGCCAGTCTTACTGAACATTTAAAACATGAGTAGAACCACTACTAAAACCTTAAACTTCAAGGAATCGTCTAGACAATACCTTCTTCAGTAAGATCTAGGTAACACAAAAAGAATGTATCAAATAGCAGTGATAGTCTGATGTTAGAGCGTTTAAAGAAACTCTCCTCCTTTGTATATTGATACAGATACAAATGAATACAATAAAAATTTGATAAAACAATAAATGTAATCGGATATAATTGAGAAGCTATGGAATAAATATAAGCTATAAAAATCTATTTTAATTAATGTATTATACCAAACCGAAAAAGAAAAGTTTCCAGTAGAACCGATTTGGAGAGTTGTGGGTTCGATTTCCCCCTGAGTCGGTTAATATTTATTTCTTTAAGTGAATCTCAGTACTCCCACGTTCAAAATATAGCGACAGCTAGTCCACTCGCCGGACTAGTTTCCTTCATTCGAGTTCCATTCTCCTCTGTCATTGTCAACGGTCAATGAAAGTAGATTACATTGGTGTAAAGTAAATATAGGACGTCCGTCTTACTAATCAGGAGAACTTATCACTTTAGGTGAAGTAAATAAAACCAAAGGTATCAGAAAAGTAACAGATAATATATATGAGACAACTGTTGTTAGAGATGACAGTGCAATATGATTGTAGAACAAGAAAAACAGCTTAGACTTCATAATATTGGAACTAGATTGATACCGAACTGTTTTTCAAATACCCTGAAGGGCCAGGGGTTCAGTACTTTGTAAGAAAGTACTGTTACTAGACCACCGGTTGTGCGAGGAGGTGATTTGGTCAGAATGACGCTCGACCACCAGAGTGTTACCCAATTAAGGGTACCCAATGAAAGAGACTGGGTGACCCCGGAGGGCTCTAAGAAACCACAGGCGTTGAATCACGGCTACAGTGTAATATAAAACAATTTTCTACCCAGCCGGTTTCGAACTCGAATCCTTGGAGTTAGTAGCCACGGGCCTTACCCCGTGGTTATCCAAGCTCCTTCAAGTACATAAACACCTTTGATATTACTGTAATGGCTTAAATAGAAGAAGGCCTGGGAGAATTTCAATTCATATTTCAAAATATACATTTTCTCTTGTTAAATATATGTTAATAATGAACTTTTAAAATACAAATTTAACTTAAACATGAGATGCTACCATATTAATTTTTTTAACAATTAAATTTTTTTTTTTTGTAATCTTCAAAACCATACCGAATATTTAAAAGTTTATTAAATTATTCCTTCAAATCATGTGGATTCCCAGATAGACTTGCCTTTTTGTTTAACTGAAGTTTACTTCATTGTATTTCTTTTTAAGGACTTGAACCCTCGTGCAATTAACTCCTTAAACATTGTTGTTTCATACATAACATTAACCTTAGTTCAAAGGGTGACGACGGATGCAAATAAAGTTAAACTCGAGATGAGAAAACCGGCCTTGAAGGTACAGTTAGACCCTTATAAGGCTGAGGAACGGGTTCTGAGCCGTCCCCATCATCTGTGTCCTGTTGACATTTATATTGTCCTAGGCTGTGTAGTTGAGGTGTCACATGTTGTGTGGCTCCTCGTTACGCGTATTTGGTTGTCAATGGCCTTCTAAACGGGTTGTTAGGGCGTGTACGACATCAATAGCTGCTGCATAATATCGTGTACATTGTAACTGTAACTTAAAACGTAGTGACAAAGTAAACTAACTGAAGTTCGTTTGTTTCCATCAAGCTGTTGATCATACCGATTTCTCAGTTGGTGAACTAGCATATTAAATGCAGTTAAATATACTTAGTATTATTTTTTTTTTTTTAAAGATTTGTCAGGAACTATCTCTAAACATCACAAGGTCTAGTGTGAGTGTTTAATTTATTACATAAATTTAAATAAAAAACAAAACAAAAATTATTGTTATTAGTATAATATACATAGAATATCGGGTATGATTCTATATGTTTTGGAATGATTTTTTTTCTCTACTGGTGATTATATATTTTGTTTCACCATTTATTTTTTCCTAGCGATGACAGAACTGGAGATAAATTACTGGTTTTTTATTTACTGGTATTTAAGGGGCTTAGAGCTCTGTTTTTACAGTAATGCAATATTATCCTAAAAAATAATTACTTATGTATTATGAATACGAAAAAAAGGATAATTGATGATCATTTGATTTTATATATTTTTTTTATACTTATGTTTACGTTGTATATATTTTATAAAATACTAATTCTTAATTAAGAACAATAATTAAAATCTATAACTATCGTCTTTTAAACCAGACTTAACAATATAGGGCAAGATTGTATGCCCCTTCTCACTTTTTTTGGCGCCTTAAACCCGACATACTACCTAGAATTCTGATTTATCATGGATTGTAAATTTTCAGAAAATTAGTATGTATCTTTTAATTACACAAGCCATCGTTTCGAAGCTGGCATATGGTCCCTTCTCTAGGGTGAGCGATTTCATGGATATTTATTATTTTATTTCTCTCCGTTTTAGTAAAATAACATAAGGAACTAAATGGAACAAATAACAGTTATAAAAATGTAATTGAATGCAATGGGAATTTTGTTAGTAATAGTCTGTAGTTTTAATGGTTATTAATCCCATAAAATACAAACTAACCTAATAAAGGAAGCTAATAAACATTTATTTTATTACCCCAATCACAAAGTAGATTTAAAGATTCTCTTTTTATAAACCATGTTAACCTTTACCCATTTTATGACCTATTTTTTAATTTAACCTTATCAAGTCAGTTTAATTAACCTAGTATGTAAGATAGTTATGAAAACAATTATGTTCACCTACTTAAGCTCTTAGACTTTTATTGTGAAGTTTTTTTTTTTTTTGGAGTTATTTTATGCTACATATTGTTATGATATAATAATTATTTTTTATATTATTTATAATATAGTGTCCTTAGTCCTTCTTAACCAGTAAAACGGAAATAAAGTGCTGAGAAAATAGTTATTCAGTTGAACAAAACAACTGATTTTTTTACTCCTTATAAAATTAAAATATTTTTTGTTTAATTACATTTAATCCTGTATCTATAGAAACGTTTATTTTAAATTATATTTAATTGGTCCAATAAGTTAAACTTCATTTTATATATTAATAACTATATATTAAGTTTTGTATTGCATTTAAATTTTTAACTAATATATGAGGTGAATTAATGTTAGAATTATTTTTATATTATACATTACGGATTAACAATCTCTCCCCCTTGACCACCAGTGTTTCTTTCCGGCTAGGACCATTAAAGCAGGAATTGTACTGTATGTGTAATATTTTGTGATATTATACTAATTTGTATTAGTCCATTATTTTTGATTTGGCATTCATGTTTCTTATGCCACTATGAAGGATGTTTCATTCTGCGGTGTAGAGAGATTTATGAGAGAGAATTGCTGACCTTTCATAAGACCTTTGAGGTAATCGAAGATTCATAGCTCAAGATCTGGAGAACTATATCACTCCTAATGAATGAAAAATTATTAATGCTCAACTCTTTATTTAGAATACGCGTGTGTAGATTAGTATAAGTGAGAATAAGTCTAAAATACGCGTTTTACAAGTAGTTGACCATGGTCCATATTCTAAAAAAAAAGATATAAATTTTTTGTTAACGTCAGTGAATAATTCTGTATCCAAAATATTATAATTGCTACCTGTACATCCCAGCTCATTGTTCAGAAATGATTTTGTCATTAGCTAAGCTATGACGAGTGTGATTTTGACCAACCGTCGGTCTTGTTTACAGTACTTATTTACAACATCATGATGTTGTGTTAAAGGTAAAAAGTTTTACAATGTTAAATGTTAAAAGTATAGGATTGTGAGCAGCCCTATTTAAAGTCATGTTAAATGCATTAGAGCTCCTAGCGAATTATTTGAGCAACTTGTTTTATAACCTTTCCTCCCAAAACTTCATTTTATTGTTTACTTTTAAGTTTTGATTAAAGTAATTTATTACAACATGCCTAAATTGGTTGAAAAGTGGAAATTGTGTAAATGTTTGGCAACTGAGTGTCCTGTACTCCATTTAATAAACAGGAAATACGTTTAATGTTTTACAAGTAGTTGAACATGGTCCGTCTTCTAAAAAAAAATTTTCATTATAAGTATCATAAAATTATATATTTAAGTAGAGCAGTAAAAGTAATATGCTAGTTATCTTTTCATAATGCAATATAAAAGTAATAGAATATTTTTTAGTATAAAAGTAGTATAGCGCATTTACTTTCGAATTATAGTATAAAATAGTTTAATACTTTTTCTTTTGTATATTAGTATAAAAGTAATAGGATACTTTTACTTTAGTATAATAGATAATAATTATTTATTGTTTTACAACTCAGTAAATCACTTTGATACTATTTAGCACTTTAATACGTGCCTATAGTACTTTAGTATAATACTTAATTTTCTGATCGATACTACTTTCTTCGCCTTTTCTTGCATTTATATAGTTTTAGAATTAGTATATAAATTTTATTCCGGGACTATGCCACTTCAGAATATATAGCACAATTAAAAGAAAATAAATCTAACCGGAAATAGAAATAATAAAAATAGCTCAGTTTAAACTATATCACAATACAAAATATTGCAGAATAAAAAATAAAATACATCCATATTCTAAATTACAAGTAAGATACAAAAAGTAAATTAAATAACATAAAGTAATCAATTCATATGGAACACTTAAATAAAAAAATTACAAAATAAATAAATGGAAATAAAAATCTCTCAACCACCTGATTTTTTCCTTAATTAAGTGTACCCACTTTGTGAGGTTGGGTGTACCTTAGGAAAGGCTCTATTGCCCACAGGGTTCATTCACGGCTACGGTGTAACAGAAAATAATTATGGCCTGAACATTAAGTCTTGTATTAATCTAATTAATATAGCTTCAAGTAATAAGATTAGGTAATTATTGATGTCTTAACATATGATATGTGGGACCTACTTTTCCTACCTCTAGATCCCTCTAGAATATTGATCTTATTTCTTGTTACTTCCAAATTAAAGCTTTCTCATACTTTTAAGTGCTTCAGTATCCCATGAATTTCTAATCACCGCTCCCAGATGGGGACTCATTAAATTGTGCGGTGAATCGCCCCATTCCCTCAATTATTGGTGCCGTTAAGGTATTAAAGATTGCGGTTCTTAGGTTCCGGGAATCATCTATGTCGCCTAATTAAATGCACCAGTTTTAAGTAAATATATAATTATTGATTTCTTATCTAACTTTTTATGGTATAGTCAGTTTTCTTTTTTATGCATGATAATCGTTACAGATTTGTTTTATTCATATTTATTCCTTATTAATTAATAATTGAAGGCACGAGTAGATGAAGTTGTTATATTATGTATTTATTTATCTGAATAATCAATCGAAAGCTTCGAGAAAAAAATATCAGTGAAAAAATGAAGTGTTATGAAAGGAATGTTCTATATATTCTTTGCAGGAAAATTATTTATTTTGCCAAAAATGAAACGTTCAATCACTCATATTTTCAATTATTAGTTTGAAACGTTTTGTTTGGTTTTATTAACTTTCAAAAGTTTCCCATTAATAATAGAAATTACTGACTGCACAAAATCATTAAAAAAAAAAAAAAAAAAAAAAAGAGGATTTCCAGAAAATATTTATTCTTCGAAGTTATTTTGGATTTAAAAAAAATTATTATTCTTTCAATTTTAACAAACTTTATTTTACGAAGCTGCAAAGCAATCTATAATTTGCCCTATAGTTTCCCCGGCTCTTTCCGTCTGAATTGGATGTTTCTATTTTTACATTTGTCTTCTTTATTTATTTATAGAATTTCGGGTGAGGGACACGTTTGTTAATATTCTTCACTTTTTTAATGTTCAGATCGCCTAAATATCTCGAGAATATGACCAATAATCGGTAGTTTCAATATCGATCTAACAGACGGTACAAATAACTCGTATTTCAATTTGATGAATAAACATTAAGTTGATATTAGTCCAAGGAAATCTGCCTGAATAGAGAACCAAACGAAAAAAATCATAGTATTATTTTAGTAATTATTAACGTTTTGTGTAATTTTAAAAAATACTGTTCATATTTATAATTTATAAAACCTATCTGGTTCAGTGTTAAGAAAGCAATTAATTAGTATGGCTGAATGTTGTTGTAAAATATACAGAAATAATAGATTGCTGTATCTTCTCTCTTGATTATGTTTGTCTCCACCAAAATAAAGACAGCAAAATTATTATAAAAAAAAGAAAAAAAAATTTTGTTCTTTGCTAACCAACAAGGTAGTTAATATTTCGATTGTAATCTGAAACAGTTGATGTTTTTAATCTTTTCTTCTCTTCTAATGTTTATAAGGCAGTCTTCATTAATCAGCCATGAGAAGTTTAGGTGTGTCAGTATGAAGGTCTCCTAATCTGTTTGCCTTCTCGTCACGTAGTCCAGATAAACATCGTTGTTTCAGTCAAAACATTGTTCGTTTAGATAATGAGAGGTCGTTCTATTTGCGTGCACTACACGTATCATAATGCGTTATTTAAACTATAACGGGTCATATTTTTTTATTTATTAAAGGATCCAGTTGCTAGAAAGTGGAGAACTCGGAAATTCCTTCTTGAAATTCACCTCGCAAAGACATAAAGAGGATGATACTCCCCGCTAAGGATATAGTGCGTGCCTATTTATCCCTGACCATATCCGCTCTCCGGTAGCCCCATTTCAACTCTCTAGAAACTTCCTTAGGCCTGATTCGGACCATGTCTTTAGCAGTTAGGACCCGGAGATAGAGGGAATTATCCTGAGAAGGCACGTATATGGGAGAAAGGACATTTGGAGGACTCTTTTATCCTTTGCAAGATCTGAGAGAAAACTGGGTCTGCAATCGTGCCGAAATGCAGTGAGATTTCTTTACTGGAGCTACTGATGTTTCTGTTTTAGTCGCATTGCTATAATTGAATAGAACTCATAATTTGGGTATTTCGGGGTTAAATTGTTTTATATGTATTTAAAACGTACGTATGTGCTTAAATTGTGAAGTAATGCATTTTATTAAATTGTAATGAGATGGCCAAGACTGACGATCAAGAAAAACAAAAATTATCTTCAAATATTTACTGCCACCGTTTCGACCCACAATGCCGTATTATATATCAATTCTTGCCATTACTTTAACATTTGAACAAATCTAAATTAGACATTTTTTAACTCAGCACTGTTTATATAATATAGTATATGCACAGTACTGTGGTGGCCAAATTGTTACTATACCTGTAAACTTGCACACCGATATATATATATA